>NW_013954761.1:1390-8700 GCF_001266775.1 Austrofundulus limnaeus
TATATATACAGTATACACATACAGTGCAATGTATAATTTCAGTAACATTTATTTAAAATACAATGTACCTACGTACACTTTCAATTATTTTTTTCCATAGTTATTTTTAAATCATTCAAGACCAAATAATATTTTACATCAATTCAAATATACCCCAAAACATCATCGTATTGAATTCATATTGAATTTTTGTATTAAAAAAATTTACACCAAAATAATTTAGGGGGGCTTTAAATGTTTTTAGGGGGGCTCCAGCCCACCTAAAATAGGCCTAGTGACGCCATTGCAGGAGACAACATAAAAAAGTATCTCTTCCAGTAAAACTCCTGCATCGCCTGACAAAACACTGTAACAACGGCAACAGGATGCTCTTTGAGTTTGGAATCTGAATGGTCGAGTTATAATGAAAGCGTTTCTCCGTCAGACCACGTTTCCAGTTCGAGTCTTCAAGCTGATGGGAGTGGAGACTTTGATTGTGACGAATGCTGCCGGCTCATTGGCTGACGGCCTCCAGCCTGGTGACATCATGATCATTAAAGACCACATCAACTTCCCCGGGCTGGCTGGACTGAACCCTCTATGTGGACCCAATGATGAAAAGTAACTCTCTAAACTTTGTTAATTAGTGTCTATTTTTGGTGCCATTTGAAGTTGTCTTGATGAAAAATTGTTTTGATTCATCTATTGATGAAGTTGTTTATTATTGCTTTTTATTACAGGTTTGGGCCACGCTTCCCTGCCATGTCTGGTTGCTATGACAAAGGGTTGCGTTGCCTTGCAATGGAGATTGCCAAGCAGATGGGCGTTGCTGGGCTTATGCAGGAGGGTGTGTATGCAATGGTAGGAGGACCTAACTTTGAAACCATCGCAGAGGCCAAACTGATGCATCGACTGGGGGTGGATGCAGTCGGTATGACTCACATACACACCAGATTTGCAGTTTTAGTCTAAAAGGTTTCAGGGTTTCGTTTCCCAGGTGTTCGGTATTTCTTTGTGTCATTTTTGTTGCACTTTATTTTGAAAATATCTAATTCAAACTAACTGATAAATGGCTTTTTAGTTTAATGTATCAGCATTATGCATTACAATTTCTATTTGATGGTTGTTTTTTGTTGGTTTGTTTTGATCCAGAATTTAACTAGAATATGCTAGAACAAATTAGCTTTTGGCTAAACAGTCCATGTACAACAGCTGCGTTGTTCTGCTCTGTTTTACAGGTATGAGTACGGCTCCTGAAGTCATTGTGGCAACTCACTGTGGTCTGAGAGTATTTGGTCTCTCTCTGATCACAAATAAGGCAAGGCACTGATCAATATTCATATTTTACTAATCGATGATGGCACTCATTCTGATCAGTAAATCAATAACATTTTCAGATGAAGTGAGTTTTTTTGTATGTATGTATGTATGTATTAGGGGTGTAAGAAAATATCGATACACTGAAATATCGCGATATTTCATTTCCCGATACTGTATCGATATTCTAAAGCCCTGTATCGATTTTTTATTAAGGTTTAAAATGTCAGCTTTCCTGCCAGCCGTTCATTTTTATGTTGTAGTTCAGCCTCTGATCACTAGTTTGCAGCAGTGAGCCAGTCGGCTCACTGCTGCAAACTGCTGCCTACTAGTGGTCAGAGGCTGAACTACAACATAAAAATGAACAGCTAGTTGGCAGCAGTGAGCCAGCCATTTGGCTACTCTACCTCTTGAGGTAGAGGCTATTATTAAGTGTTGGGTGACCATATTGTAAATTAATATAAAAACTAAAAGCTGCAAAAATATATATTTTCAACCTATGTATTGGCAAATTTAGTCTGATAATTGAAAACATGGATGAAATAAGAAATATGAAACAAGTAAAATAAAATACATACAAAGTAGAACACAGCTAAATGTATCAAAAGTATGTCTATGTAATATTAGAATTTTCTGAGACAATGAATTTTGGTTTTTCATTTTTTTCCCCAGTAAGAGGTTTTTATTTAACAGAGTTTTTTGACCAAAAAAATCGCAATATATCGCCTTGCTTACAGTATCGCAATATATCGGGATATATCGTATCGTGACCCCTTTGTCATGATATGTATCGTATCGCCAAATTCTTGCCAATACACAGCCCTAGTATGTATGTATGTATGTCGGTTGGTTGGTTGGTTGGTTGGTTGGTTGGTTGGTTGGTTGGTTGGTTGGTTGGTTGGATGTTGGTTGGTTGGTTGGTTGGTGGGTTGGTTGGATGTTGGTTGGTTGGTTGATTGGTTGGTTGGTTGGTTGGGTGGGTGGTCAGTAAAATTGTTGGTTAGTTGGATGGTTGACTGGTTGGTTGGTTGGTTGGTTGGATGTTGGTTGGTTGGCTAGTTGTTGGTTGGTTGGATGTTGGTTGGTTCTATGGTTGATTAATTGATTGATTGACTGATTTGCCACAGGTGGTAAAGAGTTACGAGGACTCTGACAGTGTAAACCACGATGGTGTCCTGGAGATTGGGCGTTTGCGTTCTCAAACTGTGCAGCAGCTGGTGACTGAACTGATCAACAGGATGGAGATCAATAACAATGAAAACACAAAAAATACTTTCTGAAAACATACACATACACATACAGTACACACACACATTCACGCACATATGATATACCAAGTTGACAGTTTTTTCCTCACATTTTGCTTTATATTGTTTTTTTCTGTAATAGAAAGTTTATTTATATCAATACGGTGCTTAAAAATTGTCCATCAGGGTAAATCAGAATGTATTTGTTTCTAATTTGTTTCTAACCGGAATTTCATCATCTGTAATGTAATTGTCAAGTATTTCTGTTTTTCTATTTGTGTTTGATTGTTGTACAGCACCTTCTGCCTATCAACTCTTCCTATATTATTGATTATTGTACAGCACCTTGTGAATTTCATTTCTGTGAAAGGCGCTTCATAAATAAAATTGTACTTACTTACTTTTTTACTTACTTCTAATATAAATCCTAATTTTTATATAACAATAACAGTTTTTTTGTGTTTGTTTTTTTTTTTTTTTTTTTTTTTTTTTTTTTTTTTGATGATGATGCTTCAATACAAAAATGTTGGGCAAATGTGTACATTGATCTTGTGGAACAATTGATTTATATTTTGTAAAAATATTTCACTAATTCACTGATCTGATGAAAATATTATGCAAACAATCTGCTTCCTGTTCTGTTTAACTTAGAACGACTCGCTTTTATTTTTTATCTTTTCTCCTAAACTGGTGATTTGAGCAGAGGAAGAAGAGGATTTATGAGAACAGAGAAAAGGCAAACGTTAATAAAAAGAGTAAAACAGTTCAGCTATGACTCAGCTTGTTTTTGTTACGCTCATTATCTCAATTGTTTTTTACAATCTTTACATTTAAATTAAATACAGTATGATATCTATTGAGTTATTGGTCTTAAATTCAATTTAAAAAGTTATTTTTTCAAAAAAAACTTTATTTAATTCAAAACAAACGTTACAGACTAGCAACGGCAAAATAAGAAAGGTTCTGTCAGAATGTTTTCTGTCAAATTGTTTCAGTTGTTGAAATGTAAATTGTTATCAGATAAACCTAAATCAGAGACTGTAAGAGAAGGAGGTAAGTTCATTTACTTTATGATTAAAACTGACCGTTAAACACAATTATTCAGAGTTTGTTTTGCAACGTTTTGCTAAACTGGGCTTCAAGTTCAAGTTATTGCTGGTATCCTTTTCATGCCTCATTCTGAACATCTATGTTTTGATTTGGCAACACTTAACTTTTTAAACGAGTAAATCTAATTAATCTCTGATGTGGTCAACATTTAAGGAATAAAGCACAGATTTTTAGTTCAACAATGTTCTGTATGATATCTGCTGTTGTCTCCACTGAGACATGAGAACAAAACTCTTCGAACTTCTTCTGTTTCTTGCTTCAGTGTTGAGCGTAACGATGGAGCTGCAGATGTCCATTGACCTCTTCTTTATAGCGATTCTGATTCTGATTGTGATCCTGTTGGTCCTTCTGATTCTCTGTTGGACTTTCAAACAGTCCAAGAACAGGTAAGTTTTATTGAACATTGTTGTCTTTTTTATTTGATTTGATCTGGTTTGTAAAGATGTTTTAGTGATCAGACACTAATCTATAAATCTGTATGTAAAAAGTGAAGGTTTGATTTGAAAGAACCTGGTAACTCTGAGCCCTTTGAAGCGAAGGTATCAACTGACTGCTCCAGCTGTAGTTTTGGACACTTTTTGAAACATTTCTGTGGGCTCTGGTTTCTGTAGAGATCGCACTGTGCTGACGATTTCTGCAAGAGAACCTCCACTGAAACTGGTCATCAGARCGAAGCCAGACCATGCCCAGCAGCTGATGGATCATCTTCTGACCAGAGTCTTCCTTGGGCTGGAGCCGGAGGGAGAACCTGCAGAAGAACAGGGAGAGGAAACAGAACCAGGCCCGACAACTTCCTCAGCTTCTAATCATCCTGATAAGAGTTAGTGACTTTATGAGAATATTACTGATTCAACACATTACTGGAAGTTAAAGTCCTAAAATCTTGTTTTTATATTTCCTGACCCATTTATTCATGTCTTTATAAGTGCTGATGCAGCGCCACCTGCTGGAATCAGATGATACTACAGCTGTAAACTCTAATGAAGCCTCATATCCTTATAAATTTGTGTCTCCTCTGCAGCTCTGAAAACTTTTTACAAGAAAGTGACGCAGTGGATTAAAGCTGCAGCTCCCAAGCAAAAGACAAAAATCAACTTCAAGGGTCTGTGTTCAAAACTTTTAGACTTATGTAAATCTGTGTTCAGGTTTTTTGATGAAAACTTGTGATTCGGATCTCAAAAATGAATTAATTTTATTCTGGTTTTCTTCCTTCCAGTTGAAAGTCCTCCTCCTCCTCCCGCTGATGAGGATGAAGCCGACCAGCTCCCTCCTCAGCGGTCTGATGAATCCCAGCATGCATCTTCCTCCTGTCAGGGAGCATCCAGCAGTCAGTGCTGTGAGGAGGACAAGCAACATGATGAAACACGTCCTTAAACAAAGAAAATAAAAGAATCATCTAATCTGTGAGCACAAAGAACAGTTCTTTAAATATGAATAACACTCCTGCTCTAAAGACTGACTGAATCTCCAAATGAAATTGTTTGTGACAAAGCAACCAAGTCTATAAAACCTCAGGGGTTTAATGCAGCAAAATAAAGCAAAAATTGTGTTTCTTTCATTTAGGTAAAAAAAATGAATAAAAACACATTGCAAACATATTCCTTATAACAGTCTCAGGAATGCATAAAAAGATGTAAAACTTGAGGAAAAACTGTTGTTTTACAGTTTTAACTTATTGTGAAATCATGATGTTCCTTATTAACTGTACAGTTTTTAAATTACAACAATAATCCAGAGCTCCAATTTAAAACTTTTTCCAAACTAAAAGCCAACTGAAGCAAAACAAACAAAAATTACAAAAAAAAAAGTAGTTTGAGTACCCTTTTGACTTTCTTTTCATTTATGGCAGCAGATTGTTAAAAACAACATTTTCTAATTACCACCAGGGGGCAGTAGTGGACAGAATTTGTATCTGTATTTAACATCTTTCGTGTAGGCAGAGGCAGATGCTCAAACAGATGTGATATTAAATAATCTGAAATAAAAACACATCTATTCATTTCCTTTACCTCCATTTCCATTCAGAGTCACAGGGAGCCGTCAGTGTTTGGACAGGCAGGAATAGATTAAATATCAACAGAAATAACTTTAAAAAAAACTCCAAACTCTAAAATATAGCTTATATATTGATCAATAAGTGATAAGTGTGACCGATTAGTCTGCAGAACTGAAAGAAAAGTTAATCTCTAAGGGTTTCCTCTGACTCTTTATTATTAATTATTAATGCAATGTAATAACTGAAAGTACAAGAAGTTTGTCAGCTAAAGAAGCTACTGAATTGTTCAGATTAGGTTGTGATGACTCTGGTAGAAGACTTTAAGTCCATTCATTTGGGCCTTTGATATGGATGGTACCTTTTTTCCCTGGACACTTTTCAAAATGAGCCATCAAAACCTTTGGTTTTAAATGAACTGCAGTCTTCAAACAACTGTTTCTTTTTAAGAGTTGCCTTRTAAACAAGTTATATGTAAACAAGTTGTTTTTTTATGAACAAACAGACTTCTTCACTGTTCAAAACACTGTAGTTCAAACTGCAAACGGAAAGTCCTCGTCTCACACTTAAACCTCTGAACTCTGCGGGGGTGGACCATATCTAAACATCTGTGATGTGTTGAAATTCACTCAGGACACTCATGCTGACACAGGAAGTGATGTGTGCCCTCTGAAATCTAATTTTCCATAACAGCGCATGTGTAACATAAGGAAACCCATTTGTGCCTAAATAAAAAAACTATATAAAATGATGATGAAAAGGTAAAAACTGTAATTTGTAATAAAAAGCAGTGATGACATAAAAGATTGTTCACAATCTTGATTATTCAGTTTTGGTCAAAGTTTCTTTTTGGCACAAAAGGCAGATAATTATTGTCTAATTATTGTACTTAATGAACATGAATATTTTTCCGTAATTAAATAGGCAGCAGCAAACATCACATGTAAAAACACAAACRACAACAAAGCAGCAGCATGTTTGCACTGATGGATGTTCAGTTGGAGCTGATGATGAAGGAGTTGCAGGAGGAAGATTTGCAGTTAGTAAATTTGTACTAAAGAATCTGTCAACATTTATGATAGATGGTTTTCTTTTGTTCCTTAATAAATCCCCATTATCTTCTTTTACTTCTTGTTTTTTGTTATTTTGGAAAACGTACAAAACCACGCCATATAAAACTGTAACAAATCTGTTTTATCTGATTTGTATATAAATTAAAATCATTCATTATTAGTCGTTTCATCACTAGAACTATTATTTATTTTAGCAAATATTTAGTTTAGTCTGATTTTTAAAGTTAGACTTGTTAATACAATTTTAAAAACATTTTTAGAGTTCAAAATGCTTTAAGTTATTTAATAGTGACTTTATCCATGCTTTTATTCCTTATTACAAGTTATTTTTAGACCACACTGTAATTTTATTGCAATACAATTTAGAAGCTTTAATTATTTTAAAACTCACTCTCTGCAGACTGAGTGAACAAAAAAAAAACATTTTATGTCATATTTAAATCTCAGTCTTCAAACTGAGTTGCTTAAGTTAAACTTGGTCTTTCTGGTCAAACAGGAAGTGATTAAAAAAATGTTCCCTGAAGCAGCACTCACCCTGCACACTGATGAAACTCACACACACACACACACACACACACACACACACACACA
>NW_013954761.1:9700-15707 GCF_001266775.1 Austrofundulus limnaeus
TTTTTTTTAACTCATCATTCAATCCATTCCAGACATTTACTCCACACACTGATAAACAAAAACTCTTCCTGGTTGTTCTAATATGTTGTTTTTTTAAAATATCCTTCACCTCTTAAATTATAACCCCCCTCTCTGTCACCAAACATTTCCTGTATATTGTGTGGAAGTTTTTGATTTCGGACCTTAAACATGAATTGTGTAGTTTTAAATATTACCAGGTCCCAGAATTTCAGTATATTTGATTTGATGAATAACTGGTTTGTGTGTTCCCAGTATCCCACTTTATGTAGTATACGGATAGATTTTTTTTGCAAGACGTATAATGGCTGTAAATTTGTTTTGTATGTARTCCCCCAAACTTCCACACAATATGTTAAATGTGGTACAATGAGTGTGTTATATAGAATAAACAAAGATTTATAATCCAGGACTAAACTAATTTTTCTTACAACAGCAACACTTTTGGCTATTTTAGATTTTACTAGGCTGATCTGTGGTTTCCAGCTGAAGTTATCGTCTAATATGACACCCAAGAATTTTATTTCATGTACTTGTTCTAAATCAACACTTTCAATTGATATTTTAATTGGATCATTTTCCTGTTTTTTATTGTTTCTGAATATAATCAATTTAGTTTTATCTAAATTTACAGATAATTTATTGTTTTTGAGCCAATGCTGTAATTTTCTATTTCTGTGTTAACCACTTCTGAAAGTTGTTGAATGTTTTCTCCAGTACAGAAGATACTTGTATCGTCTGCAAATATAATGTATTTCATCAGGTTTGATATTTTGACTATGTCATTTATATACAAATTGAACAATTTGGGTCCCAAAACTGATCCCTGCGGAACTCCACAAGTTATGTTTAGTATGTTTTTGATTTGCAACTTGCAAAAATTTGATTTGTACGGAGCCCGCGAGGGGACACAGGGGGATTTTTTTTTCCTTTTGCGTTCCCACACAATACTTTTGCATTCCCTCGCAATTCTTTTGCGTTCCCACGCAATATTATTTTGCGTTCCCACGCAAAAGATGGTTTTGTATATGAACTGAATTAAATCAGACTTTTATTTTGAAATATCCGGTTACCAAAACAGGATGTGTCGCCACAAGTTCGTGTAATTGACGTTGATGTTTTTTGTGGCTGTACTGTGTTAAAATATCAGCAAATGACATACTTCTATGTGTGGCTGTACGGAAGCGTATTGCTATCACGCAGGAAAAAAAAAATCCGCTAGCGCTCGGATTTTTTTTTTCCTGCGTGATAGCAATACGCTTCCGTATGGCTGTGTGATATATTCATTCTGAAGTTGAATTAAAGCAGTAGGCTAACTCGCTAATGGTGAACATGTGACTTTGCTAATAAACTGGCAGGCACAATAGAGATAAACTACTTTTGCGAGGTAATGAAAAAGTATTGCGAGGTAACTCAATACTAATGCGTGGAAACGCAAAAGAAAAAAATATCTCCCATGTCCCCACGTGGGCTCCGTAGCTTTGTGCACCTGTGGTAAAAATTTCAGCTGAAAAAAAAAGTTTTATACAAATATCTTTTTTAATTTAAACTCACAGAAAAAAATGGTTACAAATATGTAAAATGACACTTTAGGCCCTGGAGCTCATCCTTAAATGTTTTTTTAATATTACTTTTACATTGGCGGCACGACGGCTCAGTGGTTAGCACCGACGCCTCACAGCAAGAAGGTCCTGGGTTCGATCCCCGGTTCGGACCTGGGGTCTTTCTGTGCGGAGTTTGCATGTTCTCCTCGTGCTTGCGTGGGTTTTCTCCGGGTACTTCGGTTTCCCCCACAACACAAAAACATGTACAATAGGTTGCCTTCAGGCCCAGGCCGCCCTTGAAAAAGAGATCTGAGATCTCAATGGGATTTGCCTGGTAAAATAACGGTAAATAAATACATATATTTTCAGTCATTTCAAAACTTTTACTTAAGCAAAAACTTGAGTTGATACTTTTACAAGAGTCTGATTAAACCCTGTCTATACTATACTTCTGAGTAATGAATATAAATACGGTACTTTTGACACTTGTTTGAACTTATGGCAACTTATGAAACATTTTTATCCGAATTGCTAATAAATTAGATAATTCATGAATTTGTTTGAATTACATTATGTACACACCAAAAAAAGCTTCCTGTTGATTTTTTCAATTCCATATTCAATGTCGATGTCTTTAAAATGTTCATAAGTTGGCAGAGGTTGTCTAGTGCGACAGGGCCTTACTTAACCTTAAATTATAGACCAAAAAAATACACACAAATTAATTACAACTGTAACTTTTTTTTTACATCAGTAATTTATTTAACCTCACTTTCTGCTAACCAGAACATTTGTAATTTCCTCAGCTTTTTTTGAAACCATCATTTATTAAAACCGAGCAAAAAAAATAAGAATACAACAACAAGTGTGTCTCTTCAGGACAAAGCCTCACAGACAACTAGCTGATGTTCTTCAGTGTATAACGTAGCTCCTGGGTACAAACATCGTTGTAGCTAGCAACCAGCGAGCCAAGTCCAATCCAGTAATACAAATCAATGGTCATGTGTTTCTGTCAGTGACGTGTATACACTGACATTACACACACACTGTGTAGATGTGTAGGGGGCCTTGATTTGTCTCTCCATCAGTTTGGGAGTCCCGGACTAAAAAAACGTCCTTGGTTTAAACCATTCCAGTAACAAAACCATGTATACCGTAATAGGTTCATAAATTATTTTAGTTAAACATTTTTGTATGCATCTTTATGCTCACTTTATTACATAACATTTAAATTCATTTATTTTATAAATGTTTTACACATCATGTGATTCCTCTCATTAAGTCTATGACCTGTTTGTATTTCACAACCAGCCCTGCCTTTGTGAGTTCTCCAAGGCTTCACCATAAAGCCAGCTATGTCTGAACTCCTGACTCTTCTCCATCAGCTGGAACAGTCGAAGATAGTCCTTTGGGAATACGTTGCCTGTACAGATGTCCTCTGGCAGGTTTAACTCTGATAACAGCTTACTCCCACTATCAGGAGACCAGACACTAGAGAAAACACACAAAGAGGAACTCTAAGCAAAGATGACAGGAAAGGATGAAATCACATTAACTCTATAAACTAAGCCTGTGGTTTAATGTAGCATGGTTGTACTTCATGTGTGCTCCAGACCTATCAGAAGTTTTGTGTAAATTTCTTACTTGAGCATGTCAATGAGCTTGGCCTTCCTCTTCACCATGCACTGTTTCACCATCACCAGTAGGGTTGAAGCACTGGAGGGATTTAGGCCTGCAGAGAAGAGGTCTGCACGAGGACGCAGCCGCACCAGGCACAAGCGCTTGCCTAAAAGCTGGGGGGGTGGAGGGTTGAAGTTGTAAAACAAATTGTGTTTACGCAGCTGTTATCAAGCCTGCTTGTTTTTTTTATTACCTTTCTCTTAAAGCTAGGGCTATTTGATGTTGAAGACACCACAAATGATTCCCAGGGTTCCTGCACAAAAATGAGGTTGACTTTAGGTAGAAGACAAAATCCTAATATTCATTTAATAAAACCAGTAATTTTACTATAAATAAAGGCAACCCTAACTACTAGAGATGCACCAAATTATCGACCTGAAATCGGTACCAGAGGATTTTCACCTCATCTTTAAAGTGCCTGTGACATGTTTTTTTCTTCAGTTACAAACAATTTAAGAAAATATCCTAATATTTTATAAATTTGGCATCATTCATATGATTTTTACAGTTTATCACAAAACGTGCATATTTTTTGCTAAATTTGGTGCAGTCCAAGTGAAACAGGAAGTGGATGTCAAAGGGGAACCATTTAAAAAAAGAGTAACTTCCTGGTTTTTATAAATCTGAGGCTGTGTTTAAAACGGCAGGCCGGGTCCTCTGAAGGCCAAATTTGTCGGCTGCATACGTCACAGCGCCGCGACGAAGGACGTCCAAAACCGAAGACTCCTCCGATGCGGCCGACAAATTCGTCCTTCCTTTGGCCCAAATCGAAGGACAGGTCCGATGGATCCTTCCCGGCCCAACATATCCCATAATGCATTGAGGCCCGACCGGAGATTTTTTTATGCTAGTAATGGCGGACGAAGCGAGAGAAAAGATTATGTTTTAAATAGAAATATGGCGATATAAAAACTAGTTTTCTAGCAGTTGTAATTCTAATACTTTTATCAGTTGTATAGACGTGTTTTTAAATATTATTTTTGTCAGAAAAAAACGCGAAAAAAACATGCACATATGGCGGGTCAATTAGTTCTTCAAATGTTACCTTTAAGTTAATTTTATTGTTTTGTGGTATTAATAATGCTAATACATTGATATTTTTCTAATTTTGCTTCTGTTTAGCGTCGTTATAGTTGCTAGGTGATGTGACGTACGCCAAGGTAAGGAGGGGAAGCTAGACTGTCCAAATTCACAGACGCTTTTTTCCCCGGTCTTCCCAGTCCACCAAGGGTAGACCGGGCTGGGTCCTCTGGAGGACCCGGCCCACCGTTTTGGACCCAGCCTGACTCTTCTTTATCTGATAATGACTTAAAATAATCTACAGAAACATCTGATTCTTTGCAGTCTGTCGTTAGCAGTTGTAACAACTCATTCAGGCATTCCCCTTTGACATCACTTCCGGTTTCTGCTCGTGCGAATATCTCAACAACTGTTCATTTCAGTGTCGTGAACTTCTGTTTGCAATTCACCATGAATGTTATCTTTCCAAATATGCACTCAAATATATCACTTAAATTTAATGTCACGGGTCCTTTAAACCATCAATACTGAGAAATCTGACATTTTTTCAGTCTGTGAATGCACCGTCAGCGCAGCTTTTGGACCCTACATTTATTTTATTGTAAAATATCTCATCTTAGTAAAATTATTTTTTATTTATTTGAACAGAGATAAGGCCTGTAACCTACTAAGCTTTTATGGTCAGTATCTGTTTATTATTATTATTATTATTATTATTATTATTAATAATAATAATAATAATAATAATAATAATAATAATAATAATAATAATAATAATAATAATAATAATTCTGTTATGTTTGGTCACATTTTCAAAGAGCCACTGCAGAGGGACCAAAGAGCCACATGTGGCCCCAGAGCTGCAGGTTGCAGACCCCTGAGCTAAAGCAAAGGCGATTTTTAGGCCTAAGTTTTAGTTTATTGAGATAACATAAGGCTTCCAATCAAATAGGTACTTTTTTGCTTTGAACTGAAATATTGTGCTCAGAAGACGGCGAGCGAATGCTAGCACATTAGCCCCGTTTTGCTACAGAAGTAGACAGCAGCGCTCTTAAAAGCAGACGCTCCAATAGTTTACTAAAAGAAATAGACAGAATACAGGTATCAGGCTCTAAGAATTTGTTGCGGAGCAATGAAAACAACCCCAGTATCAGCTTTACAAGTTGAAATGGCTGAGATGCCACCAGAGCTCAGAAGAAAACAACTAACTATAAACTATTGGGCAAATGTTAAAGGACATAAAGAAAATTATCCTCCAAATGCTATGCTACAACCTTGTCAAGAAAAAGTAAAGAATAAGAGAATTAATAGTTTTGGACGGATTATAGATGATGAGATAAGTAGGTTAGGAATCAATCATTATTTAATTAGTCCTGTGGTGAATATTCCTGATAATCCACCTTGGTTAAGTGGAAAACCTGAAGTTGATTTAAGCTTATTGGGAAAAGGTAGACAAATAGAAAAAAAAAAGAGGTGGAAAGGTATATAAATAAAGAATATGCTGAATATTTACAAGTATATACTGATGCTTCTAAAATGTTAAATGATAAAATTGGAATAGCATTTATAATTCCTGACTTAAATATTATGAAAAATAAAAGAATAACAGATAAATTGACAGTCTATACAGGTGAGTTAATGGCAATATTAATGGCTCTAGAATGGAGTGAGGAAATGAGAAAGACGGAGAGATTTGTTCAGATTCAAGTAGTGCATTAATAAGTATTTTAGAACAGAAGTCAGAA
>NW_013954761.1:16707-20492 GCF_001266775.1 Austrofundulus limnaeus
AATAATAATAATAATAATAATAATAATAACATGCAAATGAGTTTGTTTGGGTTAGTTCATTGAAATATTATTGGATATCTGTATTGGCAAGTCAGGGCTCTTTAAGAATCGTTTCTGACCCACAAAACCAGAATCAGTGCATCTCTACTAAGTATACTAAAAAGGTTTCTTCTTCATTTTATACCGTATGCAGGAGTTCAATATCACAAGCCATCTGCCAGAGGACACCAAAGGCCTTGTAGGTCAGCTTGTCACCAGGACGACTCATCATTTTCTAATGAAGAAACGACTGGGTTAATTGTTTGACACGTGTCTTAGTAATGATTTATACAAGTTATCACATTCTACTTCAGCATCAGCTAAGCTATTGTGATGTGAAAACTGAATAAAGCAACTGAGGCAAAGATGACACAAACCTTCAACTATTACAACTAATAAACTGGAGAAGTTGTTGGTTTTAAGCTGCTCAAATGAAATAAAAAGATGCGAGCATTCATGTCATCCCAAACTCACAAAAACGATTTAAATGTGCATAGTTTTTGTATTTACCATGTACTCCGTCTCGCAAATAAAGAGGTTGAGCTCTATTCTTCCGTATCTGTAAATGGAAAGTCGCTCGAACAAAGCATAAACCGTCTTCAACAGAAAGCCACGCATGTTACTACGGGGCAGGATTCCCACCACCTTCACTGGGACATCTGGAGAGATGGACAAATAAAAACATTACCACACACGCAGAGTTATAAAAGCTGGCACTCTGTAATGCAATACACAGAATTTGTAGCTAAATAATGTAAAAAAATAAAAACTAAAACAGAATAAATTCAATTTTTTTCCATTTATCTCAAAAGTGGAGAGCAGAACTCATAGCATTACTCTGCAAGTATGCATGCATAAGAGAAAATCTGCAACATTGTGGATTTTGTCTGTTTCTGAGTTTTGTTTTCTTATACCATCATTCCAAGCAGCCTCTGATATTCCCAGGTCAGTGAACAGTTTGTCAGAGAACATAGTTCCAGGGCCCAACTTGCCAGAACCGATGGGGTCGAGGTTAAAGTAGTTACAGTGAACCACTTTCAGCTGACCATCAAGCTGTGCCTCCAGCTCCTACAACACATAAACAGGTTTTCAAATAATGAGAAGTAAAGTAATACTGTGTATGGTCAAAAAAATAGCTTGATTGCTTTAAGACATTAGTGGTACCTGCAAATTATTTAAGAAGACTTCGCTACCCTCAAGAGCTACAACTCTTTGAGCACCAGCGTTTAATAATGCTTTTGTCAACACTCCCGGACCTAAGAAACATAGAAACAGAAATTAAATCAGTTTTTCACTGCAAAGGTTTTCGCCTTGATCGGCTTAAATCTGTCACCAGCTGGACAAATAAAAAAAAAAAAAAAAAAAACCCCCCCCCCCCCCCCCGTCTTTAAACCATCAATACTGAGATCTCTGACTTTTTATTTGGTCCGTGAATGCACCATCAGCTGGACTCTATATTTAATTAGTTTTATTTGATCTTATCTAAGTAAAATATTTTGTATTTATTTGCAGTTTTAAAACAACAAGTTGATCGAAGTTGTTTATGGCCACTATTTATTACAAGTGAATATTAAATAAGATAGAAACAAACATGCACAAGTTTATTTTATTTTATTTTATTGAAACCGGGCTGATTGTAGTATTTACAGTGACAGCTGTACCTCTGTCAGATCTAGAGAAATGTTTGTCAAATCAATGTTGTTGTTTTTTTTGTGTGTGTGTGTATGTGTGTGTTGTTTGTTTGTTTGTTTGTAGCTACACTAAGCTACTATCTGCCCTGTTGAAAGAATATCAATATCGGCAGGTCAGGGCTATTAAAATATTGAATATGGGTATCAACCCATAAAACTAGAATCGGTGCAACTCTATTGTAAATACTATTAATTTGGTTTGTTTGTCCAAAGCCGGATGAACACTGCACAAAAAGATAAAACATACCTGGGTTACATTCCAAGATAACAGCTTTACTATCCCGTAGATCAGGTCCTAAATGCTGTGCTACCACATTAGCCAGATGTGGGTCCACGATGAATTGTCTTTTATTTTTAAAAGCCTGAGCCTGACGTATATTCTCCTCTAACGTCCCGAGATCCAGATAGTCAAAACTGCTCAAAGGACGAAACTGGCCCTGTGAAAAGACATTAATGCGTACAAATGTATTAAAGCCACATTAATCAAATACAAAACTTATTTTAAAGGTTTTGATTTGAATTTTTATGGGTTTTGAAAAATGGGATTTAACCTACCTGTACAGCTGCTGCAGATAAGTTTCTTTGTGTTAGCGCTGACGTTTTCTCTAAACAAGGCAGCTGGGAACTTGGACCAAGCGAGGGCCGACCTAGACCCATAGAGTCCAGGCTGAAAGACCTTCTGTGAAGCACAGGAATCCCACGATCACACCCCACAGGGGCCAACACTGCCTTTGGTAAGCAGTGTCTACTTCTGGCAATGTGGCAGTAAGGAGAGCGCAGCATCAGCTCCATCACTTTACAAACCTGGGTGGCCATGATGAACTACAAGGCATTAAGCTACTACAGAGGGAAAAGAGGGTGGAGATTTGGACACCTCTGAAAGAATTCCCTGCAAAAAGAAATGGGATAAAAACAAGAAGATTTGTGGCGGCATTAGTGAACGTGGCTGCATCATGAACTATATACATTTAAATTAAATACGGAATAATTCTCAAATCGTGTTCTCACATACTGACTTGGTAAGTAGATAATTGAAAACATCAGCTAAAACACTAGTATACAACTTGTTCTAGGCTTGGTCAAACACAGGTCTACCTGTACGTTCACGTTGGACTAAATTCTAAACGAAATTTAATTGTAATACCAAATTAACGATTCACATGGAAATACTGTGCTTAACAGCATCTACATAAGCACAAAGTAACATAAAACATACATTTCGTCAAACGACTGAGGGTTCAACTTGTCTTGTTGACTGAACGTGCTAAGTAAGCTATGCTATCAAAAGAACAACTCTTTTATCACAAAACTAGCTAACTTACCTCAGACTATAGGTTGACGTTTATTCACAGATCTAACTATTTCCGGCGGGTAAAACCTCCTTTTGTGTCTGTAAATGATGATCAAACTCGGTGACATTGAGCTCCTCGCATCTTTACCCTCTGCACATTTCTTTCGCAAAATCTCGTGTTGCGTCGCGCGCATGTCATTGACGTCACAAAACAGCGACGAACAGTGCGAAAAACTACAGGAAGTCCTTTTTCCTTCTTCTTCTACGTTTATCGGCGGCCGTGTTGCCGCCACCTAAAGCTGGTAGTAGCTTAGCTAAATCAGGGGTCTGCAACCTTTACAATCAAAAGAGCCATTTGTGCTCCTTGTCTCACTGAAAAAATGTGTTCGGGGCCACAAAACAAGCTACAACTGTGATTATCAACTGGTGGTCCGTGGGCCTTTTCGGGATCCTTTTACGGTCAGTGGAGGTGACATAATAAAACTAAAAATATATTGTTATTATTATCATATTATTTATTATTATATACGTCAGAATGAATAAAAAGACCATATTCATGTAAACAAACAAGAAAAATACTGTATATTGTTTATACAGAATTTCATAAAACTAGTACAACTGAATTATTCAGGCATATTTTTTCCTAATTCTTATTATTATGTAGTTTTCAAATTATTTAAAAGGTAATTCTGATGGATTTGAGAGAAAGATCATAAAAATAAATTGGAATATTTAAGGAAACAACAAGCTAACATGAGCTAACA
>NW_013954762.1:0-10818 GCF_001266775.1 Austrofundulus limnaeus
CAATTTAACGAATGTCCTAGTTTTAAAAAAATGCAGTTTATAAACAACTAATTGCCTGAATTGGTACCATTTCATAATAGGGGTCTTCATTAATGCTTTATAAAAAGGTTATACATAAGCTTGTAAACACTGCATCGACAAGCATTTATAAAAATATAAAACACTGTTCATACGTTGAAGCAGGCTCACTATTTGACAAAATTGTGTCATACTTTTAGTAATTCAGGTAAATGTARAATTTTGCTTGTTGCTCAGCTTGCTTCCTCAATTAAATAACTTCATTTACCAAAAACAGAATTTGTGTCAACAATAGGGTTGGGTAAAACCGTATGGTGTGCAACTGATCGTCAGAAAAACTGTCACTCATCAAATAGGGAGCCGGCTTCGATGTACAAACAGTGTTTCATAACCATTTTATAAAAGATGGTTAATGCTCAGGGGTAACCTATTTATAAAGCATTAATAACAAGCAAGACCACAGATAGAGGCAGTCAAAATGAGTTTTATCAGCAGGGCAGCTCCACAATGAGAGGAGACAGGTGAAGTCTTTTGTGCATCTGCTTCCTGTACACCACCCCGGGAGGAGTTCCAGGAATGATGGATGGATGAAATGTTAGTAAATCTTTATTTTGATGTGGTGCCCCTAACTTTTTTATCATCATGTATTCCAGAATATCCCAGGTCAGATTATTAAGCATTTCACTTATGAGAAAGCACTTACTGCACAATGTCATTGATAGGAATGTTGAGCAGCTTGCCATCTAGTGTCGAGTGTCGGGACTTTCACAGAGAAGCAGGTTAGTGCCTGTTAGAAAAGATATTAGCTTGCAGCTTCATTGTTTGTTCTGCTTAAAAAAAATAAACATACAATAAACCAGAGACATGACTTACCTTCTCCAGAGAGACCTTAGTTTTGTAGATCAGGTRGTTGCCTCGTCTCGTGAACATCGGATGACTCTCCTGTCGGACTATGAACACAATATCTGCAGGGATGCGGTTTGGTCCCTAAAGGCAAGATAAAATAAAAACAATTAAGATGTGGGACTTAAAAAACCATAGTGCTGTGCATGAGTTGACTTTTCAGCTAAATTTACAAAATCATGTTGGATAAAAATCAGTTTCATAAAGACTCTAGCACATTATGTGTGAGATGAAGTTCTATCACAAATAAATCAGCTGAGACTATCTAAATATGGCAATAGAAAATGCCAACACCTTGTTTCTGAAATTCGAATAAATATCCCCATTAAGTTTGGTTCCAGTGTCTCTATGTAAAACTCTAAAACCAGTTTCCCTTAAAATAAACTTGGTTCAAACTAGTTCAGACCTCAACTGACAAAGAGGTTCACAGTTTGAGTACCAGCCCAAACATTATTTTCACAAAAGGTTCACATAAAAACTGTACAAAATGATAAAATCCAGCTTGTTCAAATGAAAAATCTAAAAAAATAAATAAATAACCTGTCCAAAATAAAACAACATATGGAATTATTTAAGTAAAACAAATTTGAATTTGTTAAAAAAAATAGCCTGTTTTAAGATGTTGAAGAAAATGATCTTATGATGGTGGAYTTAAACTGTAATATCTCTATGCATTTCCACACTGAAATCCAGCCAAGACAACTTGTTTACATTGACAACCCGCCCCTTCCAATATGGCGCTGCGCTGGTACCACAGCTGTCAATCTTCTGAAGTGGGTGTGATGCCTCCAGTCAATACACTTCGTTGGATTTACATTACAAACATAAAACAAAATTTTGCGACCAATTTTGACTCATGACAGAAGATTTAAAGAACTTTGCTTACTTGATCTCCCTCTTTGGAGAAAATGATTCTTGTGCCCTCTCTCCATCCAGGCTGCACTTGTAGAGACAGGATCTTGTCCTTCATGCTGTATGTGTGTCCATCTTCATTCATCACCTGCAACATAAGGAAAAATCATAAACAATGGATTTTATCTGAAATATCTGGCTTTAAAAAACTCAATGATAAGCCCAATGAAACTATGGCTGACCTGAGATGTAGAACACATAAAAAGCACATAATAATAAATAAAAATCTAAAAACAACCCTTTGACCAAACAAAAAACCAAACCAAGAACACAGAGTTTTAGTAATGCAAATTATATTTTGTTGCCTGTTTATTTTTCCATTGGCCTACTATGATAACTGTTTTGTTGTATCTGGWGACACAATATTGTGATGCTATATGTCTATTTATTTTTGTGTTGCGTTTTTTTTTTTTTTTTGGTTTATTCTGTCCACGGTTGCTGCGTCATTTGCCACTTTAAGAATCGCTGTGCTCCAGAAAGCACTCAATGCATGAAAGATTTAAACAATGAAAAGCTTCAGGAAGGAGAAAGATGTGTTCAGTTGACTAAATCAGCTTCTACCCTGCGAGGTATCTTGATCTTTTTCAGGCATCCGTAGAAGAGAGCATCCAGGGACAAATGAAGATACTTTTCTATCGGAGCGTCTTGTGTCTTCACCACCTCGTGTTTGAGATGAAGTGGCAATTCTGGTGTAGAAATGTCTACCACACACACACGCAAAGAAAGTCTAACAAATAGAGTTGAAGTAAAAAAAAACAAATACATGTGACTGTGGTTTTCTCACCTACAAATGGGTTGTCACCCTCAATGAACAACCTGAACGTTTCGTCTGGATCCCCATGATAGGCATATTTTGAGGTCAAAGCTCCACTCTGACGAAACTCAGCCAAGAAGCCAGCTTTCAGACCCTCCTCACCAAATGTATCATAAGTTGCCTCTTTTCCAGCTTTTATAAAGAAAATATAATGTTAGACTACACACATTATAACAATCTACCAGTGGGATTATATAGACATTTCAAATGAGTTAAAAACTTTTGATCTTAGAGTAAATTGTGATGCAACTCACTTGAAAGAAAGAGCATTGACTGGAGGCTGTTCACCTTTACTACAAAATATGTTTTGGATTTATTTATTTACATATATTTTCTGTAAGTTAATATAGTAGCTAACAAGTGGTTTTTGAAGTTTGTGGTTCTCAATGATCCTGCATGTCTTAGTTGTTTCTCTGCTTTGGCACACCTGTTTTAAATGAATGCATGATTGGCAGGCTTCTGCAGAAAGACTTGTTGAAGAGCAGGGAAACAAATAAATAGCTAGCGGTAGATAGACTTGAGAAAGTAACGCGAACAAGCAACAGGAAGTGGACACTCTGGTTGAAAACCTGTTTCCCAGGGTCAGAAATAAAATATTTAACTGAAAAATAAATAAATAATAAAAATAATAAGTCTTAAAAAAGTAAACCAGACAATGATTTTCAGTTAGCATTCACATAATGGTGTTTTTCTTTGTAAACCTTGCAAAAGAGAGTGTGCAATGTGTATACTGAATATAAAGCAATAATATCACAAACAATTTGGAGGCAGGGCACTATTTGATCACGTGGGTAAAATGTGTCTCGTYGTCCAAAAGTGGCCTTTTAACAAACTACAAAATGTCCACTAATGTCCTTKATACAACTTTGAAATCAATCAACACAAATAGAGTATTTTAATAAATTTAGAAATAACTGGAAACAAACAACTCCAATTTTTATACCTATTATTGACAGAAACAGGTCTTTGCTATTTTAGTAAGGCCAGTATCTGAGGTGGCAGACAAAACATAAACGTAGATTTAAATTTTGACATTTTGCCACATAGTTTATAGAAATCTTCAGTTTGTGGTTTGTAAGCAAGATTAGCATATATTTACAATAAAGAATGGCCATTTTTCCTGTGCCACCATTCAAGAATTAATCAAATCTGCATCTTTAATACATGTTGCATCCTAAGGTTGCTCATAATGTTGCCATTGAACTAATAAAAAAATCTTGCATTCTTGGGTTATCACCTCCAAACACTTCATTTGTGCACCGTCTGCAGKGTTTGTGCATCCTCTTTTCATGAGACACTAAATAACTCCAGCAGTGGTGACAAGTGTATTTATTCTTTCAGTTAAAACCAATCCAAAAAAAGATAAAATAAACATTAAAGATGACTATGCTATACATATTGGACTCTCTCCAAATTTTCACGCAAAAAAAATTGCACATCATTGTGATCCAGTTTCTACTTAAAGTGGTACAAACAGCAGACACTCACTGATCACGTAAAAAGGTTTGTCCAGATGYATGCATAACTTGGTAAATCTGAAACTCATTACCATCAGAGACAATATTAAAAGCCATATAAAAGCATGAATTCAATAGAAATAAATATTTCAAGTCATTGTGAATTAAATATGCGTGTTTACTGATCGCTCCAAAAGTAAAAACGAGCAAAAGTGAAACAAAGTTTAGAAAGTGTTCATACAAGATCATATACCTAAAGCTAAGGAAGCCCTCTCTAATTTCACTCCCAAAATCTCTCCATTTATGTTTTCTGTACTGAGTTTAGGTGAAAATCCTCTTAAACATAGAAAAAAATTAGGTCAATGAGAGAACAAAGGGACCAGAAATGGGAATTCAAGAAAACAATTACCCATCTTAGAGATGCTGTGCAGGAGGAGAGGAAGGACGGTCAATGTGTTTGACATTTGGTAGTGTGGTTYCACTGAATTGTATTAATAGTGTGGTTCAGTATGTACTTGTGAATATGTGCTTGTAGAAAGGTGGGAGAGTAATCTCTGCTAATGCAGACAATTAAACATTTAAAGTAAAACCTTAGCTGATTGCTGTGCATCATAGTCATGCAGTGCATGTCTGCTTATAGCCTGAACACWTACTGATTTGAAAACCAGCTGGACATTCATTCCATTTGGTTAAAAAAATAAAACGTCACCCCTTAAAGATAAATGACACTGATGTGAGTCATTACACTTGTCACACCATCTTCCTCTGAAACAACCAGAGCTCTGCAGAAGGACGAGCTCCGGCTGTAAGCAGTTTCAGCAAACATCTGGTACAGTGATAAGATCTGATTAAAGTGATAGGTGGCTTCCAGAGCGTCCCAATGAAAGAGAGGGGAGGGTTCACAACAACAACCAAAAAAAAAAAAAAAAAAAAAACAAGCGTAGTGTTCTTAGTCAGGCTGGATAACAGAGATGACTGTAGTGAAGGGTTTATACAAAAAAACTGATGGGATTCCAGGAAAAACAAACAAACAAACAAACATGGGTGAGAATATTAGCAGGAACATCCTCCTTCACTGGCAGGCTGCTCTGTTGGTTTCTCCAACTTGATGTCGATCACTGAGGAGGTCAGGAGTTAAAGAAAATCACAGGACATGAGATGTACAGGTAGTCAGGGCAGACTAAAACTAAATAATAATAATAATAATAATAATAAAAGAATAAATAAACGTGTTTAAAAATGACATTTGAAGTTGTAGTGTGAAACCTAGATTAACCACCAGATGTCACCCTTGAGAAGCAGATTTCAGTTCAGATTAATTGAATACTGCAGGCAAACTTCAGCCTTTCATTTATCTATTTMGAATCTTTGTTTAATTTTATTTTCAGCCCTAAAACACCATAACACTGAGCTCATTTTGCAATAAATATAGCAGGGGTGTAAAATGCTTCTGCAGAACTTGAAGAGGTGATTCAGTCACTAAATCAGGTGCCTTGGAGCAAGGGAACAGGTAAAATGTGACCCTCCAGAACCAGGATTAGACACCTAAGAAAAAAGGGCATCTTACCCATCATCTCTGTAAAAGTGTCATTTCCAAAATGTCTTTGGTAAAACAATGACAGTGACACCAGAGTTAAATGACAATAATAAAAAACTATATTGCTACACTAGATTTTTTTCCATGGAAGTGTTTATCTATATGACTTATAATGACATGATATTATATTATTTCAGAGTCAGACACATAAAGGATACTGTCCTCTCTACTCTTGTCCTGTGTGGTATCCATGCCAGGGAGGGCGGCTGCCACACGACGGAACAGCTGGAGGAAAGAAAAGAAGTAGTTATCAAATAGAAATGTTACCAAAAAACATAAAATAAAACTTTAAAACAAGCCCATGTGCTGCGTTTGATTGCATTTTATAATTTAGCCAAAAATCGACCTGAAGCTTGCACAGAGAAAAAAAAGTCAAATCAGCTTTTTCAAACTGGATTTCAAAATAAAACTGTTTGTTTTGGAGCTGATTTCAGGACATGCTTCAGATCTGGACAAGAGGCTTAGATGTGACTGAGACACTCGCATCAAGAAAAAAGCTTGGAGGGATCGAAATGACTCATGGATCGATTTAAGAAAAAAATGATGATCCAGAACATGCAGATTCCAATAAACTTCAAGAGGAACTAAACTTCATCACATGCAGGTTTCAGAGAAACACACACTCAGCAGAGCGACGGTCATTGGTTTGCAAACTCTAACCCATTTGGCAGAATTTGAGATAAAAAGTTGGTTAAAACAAATTGTGAGGTCCAGCTGGGAGAGAGCTTGGAAAACAATTTTCTGCACCTCATTGAAAGCTGGCATTCAACGCGGACACGAGCTTCAGGGAGAGAAGCCAATGAAACCAGGGCACGAGCTCCGAACATGCGCACAAACGTGCACAGGCTCTACCTGTTTGACATTGTAGCCCGTCTTTGCACTGGTTTCAATAAACAGAACATTCATGTCTTTTGCCCTTTGCTCTCCTTCTTCTGTGGTTATCTGTCTGTAACGAGCCACGAGCCACAGCGAACAGCACGCAACACACCCACCGGGACACGCACACAGACCACCGACAGCAACAGGTAGACAGAAAGAACAAATACAAAACAAAGAGTCAGTAGATTGAAATACATTGAAAAGCCGTGCCCCTCCCTGCTGCTGCCTTTGCTGCAGATCAAAAGCCCCACGGTGATTTTTAATGCTTCAGGATGTTAGCTGAAGCCTGAAATCTTTAAACACTGAGAAAACTATTAAAAAATGTAGRTAAACACGTGTTTTTGTTGCTTTTACCATCTAAGCAGGCAACTGCTCGCGAGCTCCATTTATAATTGTGAACGCTGGCAGCACATTCACAGTATAAAAACTTTGGTTGTATCAAAAAACTAACAAAAAAAATGCAACCATGTGCAGATAAAACAATAAATTAATTAAAAATAAGAGTTTTAAGGAGGTGGAATTATTAATTTGTGTTATTTTTTACCACAGGGACAACAAAAATGCACAAAATGGCTAATAATTCTCATTCCAAAATCCCTCAACATGTGTTTTGTGTGGAGGAATAACTTTGATGAATCAGCACATTATCACCACCTTTAAGGCTGGTGATGTGTAACAGGAAATTAAATTAAATGCTGTGTTTGATCCTCTCGACAACCAAGTCTCAGGCTTTAAAAGGCTAAGTTTAAAAAAAACAAACAAACACTAACACTATCAGCACAAGTGGTAAAGGTTTTATTGAAATGTTTTTGTAATCTTAATAATGTTTTGTAATCCTCTGACATGATATTTTTTGGTGGGAAACATTTGGAGCTGCAGCTCGGGCAGCAGAAGCAGCAGAGCACGGCTCTCACACATCCTTACCTGCTTCACGTTGTAGCCTGCTTTCGCACTAGTCTCAATAAACATTACATTTAGTTCTTTGGCTTTCCGCTCACCCTCTTCAATAGATACTTGCCTGTGGTAGACAAGGATGTTAAAAAACATACAGTGGGGGGAAGGGGGCAACTTTAACAGGTTGACAAAATCTATCATAAAATGGAAAATTATAGATTAAATAAATTCCCTCAAGTTGCTCTGTTGCTTCAGGAAGTTTAGCGCTAACAGATCAGCTGAGAGAATCAGTGATTTCAGGGAAAAACAAATTACCTTTTGTCTGCAAGATCTGTCTTGTTTCCCACCAACATGATGATGACATCACTTCCTCTCTCWGTTCGGACATCATCAATCCACTTTGTGGTTTGCTGGAAGGAGTTGACATCTGAAACAGGAAGACAGGAAACAGCATCAGTCTTCAGCAGAGGAAAGGCCTGAACTGGAAATCTGCTGAATGTCACAGGATTCAGCCAGCCATCCTAACCTAACGCCAACACAAAAAAATAAATAAAACCAAACATTTAGYTATGTACGAATCTATAAAAGAAAAGAAAATACACTTCTAAAAAAAAACCTACTTGTGATGTCGTAAACTACGACGGCAGCAGCCGAGTCTCTGATGTAACTCGGAATTAAGCTGCGAAACCGCTCCTGCCCCGCCGTGTCCCACAACTGCAACCTGATCTGTGGGGCAGGAAGAGGATGGGACGGAAAATAAAACAGGAGAAAATAAAAAATAAAAAAATAAAACAAAATGGAGAAGATCAAAATAAAGTATGAAAAAAACAGACAAATGAGCCGAGTTTATTTGGCAAAAAGAAAAAATGAAACAAAATAAAGTGAGAAAGACGAGGACAAAGAAAAATCAAAGAACAGACAGAGAGTAGTGCATGCAGGTGACCGTCAGATAAAACAAGCTGTCTGAGCCTGGAGGGGAAAGAAAGAAATAGTCACCCTTCACTTGTCATCGACCCCCTTCCTTCGATCAAGTAAGGTGTTTAATTTTTAAAAATGTGATGAGAGATAGGTGGAGGGGTGGGAGGGAGAGGAAGAAAACTTAAGCAGAAGAAAACACAGTGAAAACGATGACTTCCAGAGGGTACACTATCCTGATCACATTAATGTTGCGTGTTGGAAAGTAGATAACACAACTCCTAAAGACACAAAACTGTTCACCTCGTCAAAACTCAGCCTGTGAGAGGCCTTTAATATCTGCAGCCCTCAAAACAAAGATAAAGAGATCAAATAAACTTACTGTTCTGTCTTCAAGATACATGGTTTTTGATAGGAAATCTATTCCTATTGTGGCCTGAAAATAAAGAACAATTAGTGAAAACTTGTATCTATTTTAAATCAGCATTAACAAACATTTTAACAAATTTATCAATCGGCAGTGAAGACTCACTTGGTAAGTGTTGTCAAAGCTGTCGTACATGAACCTGGTGATCAACGATGTCTTTCCCACTGAAACAAAAAACAAAATAAAATCATGAATAAAAGAACCACACATTCAGTTCTGTTTGGATAGAGCAGGTTATTTAAAATAGCCAAATAAAGTGACTTTCCTGACAAAAGATTGTAAGCGATAACAACAAACTCTGCTTTACAGAAATGTGTGTTTTATCGATGATTTCTTTGTTGTACCAATGCTTCTTGCAATAAATCTTATACTGCTGGAGGGCCTGTTAATGTCCCTTTAAAATGAAGCCACATTTGTAAGGAACATGCATTTGTGGAAAAAGCAGTAGAGCTGAGCATGTGAGTTGTGCACATGAAAAATTAGCAAAATCTTCTCTGCCAAACACTTTAATTTGCTGTTGTTATTGACACTTGATTTGAGCTTCTGGTACCTCCAGGTGCTGCCAGTCAGCTGCCCCGTATAAGATTCATTACCAAGAAGCATTGTTACAAAAAAAAAAAATCTAACAAACAACAATTTCCTTACTTTTTGAGCTAAGTATATTTAATCAACTTCAAAATAAAGATCCTGAATTTTTTTGTTCCTCTCAGACTAGTGCTACACGATCAAGTCTAAAAGCCAAAGAAATCCTATTTATGGACAAAGACCAAAAAAATCTCACATCTTAAAAAAAAAAAAACAGGAAAAAAATCTGCAGTAATAAAAAATATTTCAACTCCAAAATAAAAATTTCATATGACAATATCTATTTATCCATGAAGAACGTCTGCTACAGGTATTAAACAGTAACCCCTATTAATGTAATTTTTGTTTACATTAAAAACATTTATTCTTTACTTTTTTTCTCCAAAATATCCATAATAAGGATTTGGCTTATAAGACTGTTACATTGTTGCTGAGAGGAAACATGCAGCCACTTGGACCTGTGTTCCCCAGCTGTGGTTTGTTTTTGTGTTGAGCTCAGGTTTCAGGATCAGTTGCAGCGTGCATCGAGTGACGGTGACGCGGCTAAAGCCAACACAGCTGCGGGACAACAACTGATTACAAAGCCAACAAACATCACGTCCGTCTGCCTTATCTTGACGAGTCACATAATAGGTTCTGCTACGTGGAGGAACAAAAGCACACTGACTGACAAGACACAAAAGTTTTTTTTTCTTCTTTTAGATTTCTCTCTTGTTTTAATCCCACAGAAAGAATTCACTGATCAAATAAACTGAATCAGTATGACTGCAAACAGAGACGGCTGTTTCCAGAATCAGTTCGTTTCACTGCGTCTCAGTTATAATTATGAAACTTTAGATGTTTAACCATGTTTACACGCCACACATATGATGAAACATTTTCTCTTTATGCAACTATATCAGAACAGTAATAATATAATATGTTACCTTCAAATTATAAAGAATAACTCTATATAATAAAAGGGAAAATCATTTTTGTTTTCTCTTTTAAGTTAAAAAATGTTTAGTTTATCTATTTACCTTGAATATTTACTCAATTTTAGGGGTGTAAGAAAATATTGATACACTGAAATATCGCGATATTTCATTTCCCGATACTGTATCGATATTTTAAAGCCCTGTATCGATTTTTTTATTAAGGTTTAAAATGTCAACTTTCCTGCCAGCCGTTCATTTTAATGTTGTAGTTCAGCCTCTGACCACAAGTTGGCAGCAGTGAGCCAGCCATTTGGCTCCTCTACCTCTTGGGCTATTGTTAAGTGTTGGGTGACCATATTGTAAATTAATATTAAAAACTAAAAGCTGCAAAAAATATATTTTCAAACCGTTTATTGTCAAATTTAGTCTAATAATTGAAAACATGGATGAAATAAGAAATATGAAACAAATAAAATAAAATACATACAAAGCAGAACACA
>NW_013954762.1:11818-17982 GCF_001266775.1 Austrofundulus limnaeus
TGTGTGTGTGTGTGTGTGTGTGTGTGTGTGTGTGTGGTTTGATCACACAGATCAGATTATTAAGTCGTGAATCTCGCTTATCTTTTCACATGGAGGCCATTTTGCCTCTGCCGCTACCTCGCTCCGAGACACAGAGGCGYATTTCAACTCCCCCTCCTCGCCTTTTCATTCAGAAATCACATCGATGTAGTCAGAAGACATCTGAGTCCTAGACTGAAGTGTTTTGTGAACGACAAAAAAAATGTCAAAAAGCTTCAAAGCTTCAGAGAAAGCAACCACTAATGCAGTGTCCATAAACAGCCAAAACATAACGACGCTACACAAACAGGGCCTATTAGGGGTGAAAATTTTTTAAACACACATTTTCCACAAAGATGTTTTGGTGGTTAGACTTTGGTCTTAGCACCCTTCAGACTGGCCTTTAGCTCTATTCTCAAAGTTGAACAGCCGGGTACTTTGTCACGTGACCATGCTGTAGACGGAGGCTGACATATTATTGGTTTAGGGGAAAATAGGAGGAGTTCCTCTCTGTGGAAAACAGGAAAAATGGTGAAAAGTTGCAGTAGGACTGCACTACTCACGTAAAAAAAAAAAAAACATCCAGAGGTAAAATATTTATCTTTTTCTAACTGCAAGAGTGAGGGGAGAGAAATAAGACATGTGTTGTCGTTCTGCCTCTGCAGACCTCCGTGCCTCTCCTTGTTTAAAAAGAATTGCCTCGTTGTTTTGATTCAAAAACACACTTAAATTGGCTAAAATGCTGAGTAAAGACTCAAAACTACACAAAAACTACAAAATCCAAATGTTAAAAGTCACAGATCTAATTAATAAAGTCCTGCTCTTCATTGCCGCCAATCTCCATTCAAATTACGCCTCTTTTTATTTTCTTCTTCCTGTAGATTTTTTACTGCTTGTCAGATAACTTTGAGCCTCAGTCAAAAAGRAGGTCTGGGGGGTTATATTTTTTCRGTTTAGGAGAAAGATGAGACTGATGACKGACAGCTGTGTTTTTTCCACATGATTACTGTGTTTCCTGCTTACTTCAGCTGTAAAGCTCTGCAAAACAGAGTGTTCATTTAAAAAAATGGTAAGATATGCTTTTTATTGTAACTCTGGTTTTCTTCTCTTGACCTATCGACACAATTTAAAAACTGCTGTATAGTTTGAAGTCTCTACTTTTGACACAGTTTGTAAAGGAGTCTCACAATGAGTCCACCCCCCCCCACCATAAAAAATGAAGGTTGAAATCACGACTGAATGACATCACGCCGACTTCGAGAATGAATGGTCAGAGTTAAATTCTATTTCTCCACACTGTAGGATCCTGCAAAACGCTATCTACAACAGGTAAGATATTGTTTATTCATAACCCTTCCACAGAACCCCACTTTAAATCTCTAACTTATCCCTTTCATTAATCAAATAGAGCAAAAATGCTCTTTTTGACMCCCCCCCCCCACCACCCTACCCCCGTCCACATCAGATCAACAAACACAACAGTCCTGCCCACCTCCTTCCACCCCACAGGAAGTCGAAGGACACAAAAGACAAAACGAGGTGACGGGGGCGGGGCCGGTGACACACACACATATGTCACCGCAACCATCTTTCATCTTGTCTGAGGCGGGGGATCTGATGAGATAATGAATGAGCCTCTCATCAGAGGGATCATCAGCGTCGACGTTTGTTGTTGCTGATGATGTCAGCTTTTATCATTAGGGTTTGATAAAAACTTCAGGGTTTCTGCACGAAGCTTCAAGAGTTGTTTTGTGTAAAACGAGGAGTACCTTTTTTTTCTCAYGCCACACTACAGGTCCCAGACAATTTATTTATTTATTTTGGGTAGGGGGGCTGTTTTGTGGGCCAAACACCTTTCACAGTTATCTCTGTTCAGCCTCCTCTGTAGTGCGTGGAGAAAAAAAGACACAAGGCCGGAGCTTGACTGACCCCTGAAAGCTCTTTGGTTGTCACACTTTTCCCAAACGCCTTGCAGCTGCTTCTTTTGTGGCCTCAGCAAGCAGTGGGGGGGTGGGGTGGGGTTTGGGCAGGGGGGTCCTTGCTGCTGATTCTTTGCACCTCCTGCTGTTGTCCTGGCCTCGGATGGGAGCGTGGCCCGAACAATGGCCCGGGCCGTGACATCACGCCTCTTGTTTTGGTCCGATCCTGCCACAGATACAGAACAGGATTCCAGCACAGGAACCGAAACAAAAACAAACGGAAAAAAAGGTTAGCGGTAGTTATATTTCTGTGGCGTGGTTTTGTTGTTTTCTTTTTGCAAGCATGAAAAAAATACTTCCATCGTGTTTATGTGATATGGAAGATAGCTGTTTTTGATGGTGACCAGTAAAAAGATGTTTGTTCAGGGTTTTTGTTGTTTTTGTAGCATTTTTTCACTCAGCCTCTAAAGGTTCTGCCTGTTTGTTTGTCTGCAGTGTTAGCAAAATATCTTCTGAACTACTGGATGGATTTTAGTAAAACTCCCAAAAGAGTCTAGACATTTAACTTTAAAAGAACTGATAAAAACTGTTATTAGTCTTTTTGTTTTTGACCAAACATATACTTTAGAATTTGGTCAGACATGTGAACTGACCTTTTTTTTTATAATCACTTGAAGCTCCCCAAAATCTACATCATTTACAATAAATACCATCACAAAAAAAGAAAAGTATTCAGACGAGTTTAAAAAAACTCAAATGAGATTTATTCACACGTATAAAAAAGGGCATTTCAACAAACATTTGTAAAAATAGATACCATAAAGAAATATATTACTTTAGTTAATAAATATGTCAAAACGCAGTCATAAAAAGACACCTTCGCCCCGTCTTTAGTAGTTCTTTTGGGGGGGGGATCCTGCCGCAGCACATAGTACAGAAAAAAAAACAACATGAGGTATTTTAACGTTGGCTCACCCAACATGTCAGGATCGTCAGTTATGTCTTGGAAGACAAAAAATAAAAGAAAAAAAACAACTTTGGATTCTAACTTGAAACCTCCTGAACTCTTTATCCAAGCAGGAAGCTTTAAGACACGTCTACTGATAAAAAAAAAGGGGTACATTCATATAGTGAGGGACTCCCACGTTCTATCTGATTCACGCTGCTCTCTTGGCACGTGTTGAAACCAAAAWAAAAAAAAAACAAGATCTGAGAGGTTCAATAACCATTCCTGAGATAACTGTTAGCCCTCTCCATTGTGTTTTAAATGATTGTGATTATCTAAAGCCTTCATTAAATTACAACAAACAATCAGTCACTTAAAGAATCAGACCATTTCCTAAACAGGACCGTCTCCTCTGGAGTCCTTCAAGGCTGGCCTTGGAGAGGACTTTCACATTAAGGAAGTTAAGCATCAATACTGTCTGACAGTAGATATCAAATCTCCTTTTGAAATGATCTACTGGGCCTCGCGCGACACCACTCCATCCGTCCAGTGATACCAGCATCACCACGACGAGACAAACCATGATCTCATCATTTTGTGAAATGCTCGGAGCGGAGTCCGCTTTTCGGTCGAAGCAAAGTCCGTTCCCCTTCCKTCCCTCAGCAGCTGGGAGAGGTCGTGATGGGGCTGTGCAGGAAGGAGCGCTGGGTGGCGGAGGTGTGCACGGGGATGGAGACGGGGAAGTTGAAGACGGAGCCRCCGCCGCCGCCCCCGCCGCCGAGGGCCGGGCTGCCCGCCTCCGAGGAGCACGTGGACGAGGCCAGGACCTGGGACTCGAACTGCAGGAGCTGGCCCATGAAGCTGAAGTTGGGCGAGATGATGCTGCGGCGCTGCTTGACGAACTCGAAGGCCTCGTCCAGCTTCACGCGGTTGGCCCGCATCAGGTAGGCGAGGCAGATGGTGGCGGAGCGCGAGATGCCCGCCTGGCAGTGCACGAACACGCGGCCTCCTTTGCTTTTCACGGAGTCTGGGGGGGGAGAGGAGAGGAGGGTTAGAGCGGCGTAAACACACACACATACACACACACATACACACACCAAACAGACAACAAACACAAAGGTTTTAGCAACTCTTTCAGGTTTCTTTAAATACGCTCAATAAGACAGGAACACAGTTAAGGGCTGTGCAGGGTGCGAGCCTGTGGGGGGTTTATTCCCTAAGGAGGAGTAATGAATGGACAAAAGGGGGGGGGGGGGAACAGACCCCTGCTGGGGGGTATTAAAGTGACAGGAAGGGTGACAGTGAGTGAAGGGAAATCACTCTTTTGTTTGACCAGAACAAAAACTTGTAAAGTAGGGTGGGGGTGGGGGCATTCAGGCACAGCCAGCCTATCCACTACAGAATGAGTTCAGCGCTGCCTCGCAATTCATTAATAAAAAAAAAGGGACATCCCTTTTCTTTTACGCCTCCGAGGCGGCGCTGACGTAACCGCCATTGTCCCGGAGAGGGGGGAGGCTGTGTGGAGCCAGCTGGTTGGGTTTTGGTGGGAACTTCTTAAAAATTTAAATCTTGGCAGTCAAAGAAAGACACGATGGGAAAAAGAGGGAGGGGTGGGTTTGTTTTTTTTTTTTTTTTGTTGAGCGTGAGCCGCAACGGGCGCCAAACTTGAGGGATTAACTGACCGATGAACTCGATCGCCTCGTTGAACCAGGAGCTGATGTCCGCTTTGTGGTTGTCCTCGACGGGGATGCTCTTGTAGAGGAAGGAGTCCTCGAAGTGGTTGGGGCAGTTGGCCGAGACGTTGATGAGGGCCGTAATCCCCAGCATGTCCAGCATGTCCTTCCTGGACGCGTGGTAGGCACTGCCGAGGTACAGGAACGGCAAGATCTCCACAGGGCCTCCCTGAACGAAAAACAAACAACTTGGTCAACACGGCACAGTGGGAAGTGAACGCACAAAGCAAGAGTATACTGTGTGGTATAAATAGCAATAAAACTAGCCTACAAACCTGGTCATAAAGAGGAGTGTTACACGGACTGCTGCTTGGGTCAGCACTGTCAGGATGCCTGGAGCTTAGGGATAAACTAAGCCCTTGTGGAGGGGAAGGTTTGGTACACATCTCTGGATGAGCTGATGCAAAACTGTCAAACCCACCTGGAAAAACACAGAGAAAATAAAATATATCCAGATCAGATTACAGGTCTAAAGGTTTGTTTACAACAGGAGCAGCTGGGTGACAGCTGCAACCCGCATTTATTACCCAGCTGTTAGGATATAATTAACAAATAAAACCTGCATTTCTTCTCACCTTTAAGGATAAACACACTGGCCCCACACAGGTGGCGACACAGGGCCGTGACAGCCAGCATCAACGTGGCGTCCTTCTTCACCTGGCTGAAGTCCGAGCTCCGGTCGTCGAGAAGCACCACCGCCTGGTACTCCCCGGACAGCAGCCGGTTCCGGGTGTCCTCGTTGGGCACGATGTGCTCGAGTCCCAGGCCGCCCCTGGCTCTCCGGCGAACTATGGTGCTGAARCGCACGTTGGTGGAGCCCGAAATGTGCGACGAGTTGAAGGAGAGGAAGGAGCGGCAGTCCAGCACCAGGCAGCCCGGGACGTCGCCCTCCAACAGGCCGCGGAGGGACGCACAGTCGATAGTGGGAACCTCCATGACGACCATAGTAGTACAGCGGGATACACGTGTCAAATCCAAATACATAAAAGACTCACCGGTGAGAGAGCACACCAGTTTCAACTATTAGCGAGTGTGCGGCGCGCGAATCCTTTGTTCCGGTTAGCTTCAAGAGGAAAATAAAACTCACAAAAAAAAAATAAACAGAAAAGTTTCAAGCCTATCTAAAAAAGGTACTTTCTTCGCTTCAAAGTTTCCGGTAACAATAATCCTTTTCCAAAGTAAACAAAAACAACTTCACAGMGAGGTTTAACGTCTGACTGACTAACAGCGCTTTAAGAGACTTTATATACTGCGAGGTCTGCGCTGAGCCGGAGCCGACTGACGTCAGAGCTCCGCCCCCCTTGGCTTCCTGCCAAACCCGCGGACGTCATCCATCCTGACTGCTGCTCGAGCGCAGCGGGGCAATGAACTAGGGCACGGCACGCGCACATTGCTGCTTCAACGTATTGCACGTACGCGGGCACGCGGTGGTGTTGATATGCTGCTAGGTGATTTCTTTCTTTCTTTCTTTCTTTCTTTCTTTCTTTCTTTCTTTCTTTCTTTCTTTCTTTCTTTCTTTCTTTCTTTCTTTCTTTCTTTCTTTCTTTC
>NW_013954762.1:20650-21463 GCF_001266775.1 Austrofundulus limnaeus
GTTAAAAAGCCTGTGTTTTTAGGGTTATTAACGAAATTTGTGTACTCAGACCAGTAATATTTGGGGTCACAAGTTTTTGCCATTGATATTTTGTGGGTCAGAAGATAAAAAGTTTGGGAACCACTGGTCTAAAGGACACGAGAAATGTAAAAACAGAATGTAGTGATGTGTAAATTTCATGAGCTCATTCACAATGTGATGAAGGAAACGTTTCATAAACCTAAACTAAGAAACTGTATCATTTTTAGAAAAGTTAGTGTAATTTAGAATTTAATGTCAAAAACTGGGCAAGAAAAGGCTGTAAAAATGACAAAACATTTTGCAAATAATTTGCTTTATAGACAACATGTATGTAAAATAAACAAGACAGAACTCAACACCAACCATCGTTGATGTCCCCCGTTGCCATTCAGTAATGACCAACTGTTAGCAGTTTTGTTGGAATCATCATGGCCTTCATTATTGAAATAATCACATAAGGTGAACGGATGGACTATGTGGGGCTAAAGTGATCTTGTCAAACTACAAGACAAACATGCTGAGCAGGTCTTCCTTATGATGCACACAAAATTTGGTTCAGATCGGATCACGTGTGTGATTTAGAGCCAAACGTATATCAAGAAAGTGAAGTCTAATTAGGCCACACCCTCCAAAATTTGGACTGCATTCTTCGGTTAGCCCAGTAAAACCCAGACCCTTGTTCTTTGCTTTGCTCCATACAAGGGTTTGGACTCTCGATTATAGAGGAGTGATTCTTGCTGGAGGCGTGGCCTCTGATGAAGTTTAAAACGATTGGATCGGTTGGCCGCGACG
>NW_013954762.1:22463-23205 GCF_001266775.1 Austrofundulus limnaeus
TGTATATATAATTTAGTTCAAAATGCAAAATTTAGCTATCAGCTTTTTACACGGATGTGTCATCCTCATGTCTTGTTTATCTACAGATGACTCATCTATTTAACTATCTGCTGCTTAAGGTGATAACGTTTTAGTTTCTCTGTGTGTTCGTTTGATTCATAATCAAAATATCTTAAACCACAGGACAAATTTTATCGAAACTCTCGGGAAGTACCGTAATAGCGGGTTTATATCTACAACCGCTTGAGTCAACCCGATTCTAGGTGGGTCTTTCTCAAAAAAAGAAAGAAAAAATACTTCTAGAATGCATTCAGTTTTACGGACTGTGTGAGCTAATATTGGTGTGGTAGTTTCTGAAAGTCATCTTCAACACATTGTCACACAGGTTTGCACATAGGGTTGGGCAGGATTGGCAAAAAAAATCATGATTAATTGTGGTATTTAGGTGATAACGATTAATATGACTATTAATTCCCTGGAGTCCCTGGACACCTCATATCCTAGTCATATAGCTAATTAAAATCACTCTAGTGGGAAATTTTTGCTCTCCATAAAATCTGTTCCAAATTATGTCAAATACAGACATCAAGCTAAACATCAATTTTTAAATTGCGTTGACAGACCAAGTAAAACTTGAGTCATGATTAATAAATTACAGAGCTGTTAAAAATGTTTTTCTTATTTAAAGGGATCCCAGATTAGTTGTAACATTAGACTTTATTTGACAAACATATATTTTAAC
>NW_013954763.1:0-1319 GCF_001266775.1 Austrofundulus limnaeus
TAATATACAAGTTTCACTTTTTAAATGGAATTACTGAAATTAATCTACTTTTTCATGATATTCTAATTTTATGACCAGCACCTGTATGAATGTGCAGAAAACACCAAAACAAAGAGGAAACTATCAAACTGGAGGAAAGAGATCCAGCTGAACCTGTCTTTATTGAATGTTAAGATTTGGGCTCATTTTGTTTTTTACTGAATGAGTCTGAGTTTGACCTGAGCGAGATGTGCCAGCTTTGTAAAATGAAGATGAAGCACTTTGAGAACACAACAAATGGACTCACATTATCAGTTGAATGAAAAATCGATTTTGAGTCGAATCATGAGAGAGTAGAAGATTCCCACTCCAGTTATAACTACCCTAACGCTCCTGCAAAGTACACCTTTTGCTCATTACTACCATACCAAATTTAGCACAACAACCACAAAAATTGACTGAATTATAGCATGTTTTTGTTTTGTAAGTTCAGTTGGTTGTGGTGGCCATCTGGACTTCAAACAATACCAAAAGTTAATCAGATTTAGAAGTGTGGTGTATTTATGTCTCTCATGCTTTTTGTTAGACTGTTCTCACAGTTTGCATTGAGACATTAGTGGTTGATAATAATAGAACTTCAGTATTCAGCAGTCTGGGATGAGAAGCAGAAGTGGAACAACAGTCACTTAAGTAGAAGTGTTTTATTAATTTGCAGTCTGAATACTTCTCTATAATGTGTGTATTTAACCATCTGCTTGGTTAAGGACAGCACACTGGCAGGTTGTTGCTGTCAGATTCAAAGAAAGCAGAGGAAGAACTCTGTACATCCATTCTAACAGGGTTAAGTTCACTTTTATTTAGATAAGATGTTCCTGTTACATTATCAGTCTTTAAACTTTGACCATTTTGCTTCATTAAATGGACACAGACAGACAGACCTACTGTACACATGGTCAAAAGTGTTGGTAGCTCTCTGTTAATGACCAAAAAACCCACAATGGTTACTGAAATAACTTGAAACTGACAAAAATATTAATAATTAAAAAATACTAAAGATTAGCCAATGAAAATCACACATTGCTCTTGAGTTGTGGTTCAACAGAATTATTTTTAAAAACAAACCAATGAAACAGGCCTGGACAAAAATGATGGTACCTGTAACTTAGAGGGGCAATATCATATAAAATCAACTCTTTTTTTAAGCTTTTATCATGTTTATTCTCTCATCAAAAACATGCCCAGAGTATTGCAGTACTGGCTGTGTCCAAAACGACAGGCCGGGTCCTCCGGAGGATCCAGACTCCCCGATCGCGGCGGGCCAGGTCCTTGGTAGACCGGGA
>NW_013954763.1:2319-3706 GCF_001266775.1 Austrofundulus limnaeus
CTGTTTGAGGAAATCACATCCCCAGCAATCGACAGTTGTAGAATTAAGCTGTAACGAGTTCATACACCACTACTTGGCAGTGTTGCGCATATATTATACACGAATTATTGCCAGCTAGTAAGTGTCAAATTGAACTTGCGCTTTAAAATTAGCTTCCGTTAGTTTTTCTATGACATAGGTGCTTTTGAGGTTGCGGACCTAAATATTTACAGAAGTGCTTTAGAAATTGCAGAGTTGATTTTTGCATTAGCGCTGCCCACCACTGTCTGAAAGGTTTAACTCTGAGGCTTCATGAATGAAGGAGTACACAGCTTTCATTTTGATTCATAGACAAAATTCAAACCGTGCGTACACACAGATTCAGTTTTATAAAACCTCACGTTTCTGTGCACCTTTCCTTCATACATCCCAATTTATGTGAAACTGAGAACATACTGAACATAAATATGCAAATACATGCAAATATGTCCTGTAATGTTTGTCTCCACTATATGCACATTCAACAATAAAGTCTATTTGCAGGAAAATGAGGAATTTCATGAAATGTGAGTCAGAGATGCTCCTAAATATTTTAGTGGGGCATAATATGTATTTGGCGCACTGTGCTGCAGAAGTAATGAAAATGTTAAAATTAACATTTATCAACATTTACTGTACAAAAATAACAAATTACTTAATATTTAATGAAGTGAATGGAGAGATACCTGCTGACCACACACTTCTAAAACTGAGGCATTTCCAACTTTACAAGTGATAACCATGAACAAAGAAGCACCCAGGAGCTTGATAGGACTTAGTCCTGTGGATGCTTAAAAGACCTTGTAAGTACTCCAGGAGGACATCACCGCCTGCAGAAACAGGCGGTCAGATCTTTGTATTTCAGGGCTCTAGTTGGTCTGGCATCAGTTTCCCAGGAGTTCATATCACCCAGAGTTTGTTGGAGGTGATTTCCTCAGATGGTGGAAACCCTCGCAGTAGGGCTGGGCGGTATGACCTCAAATTCATATCAGGGTATAAATTGAACCCTTTCATGGTAACAGTATATATCGTGGTAGAAAATTATCATAAAAAGTAAAGATGTTGTAATTTCGAGAGCCTTTTTTTTTTGCAGAAAACGAATTTAAATCAAACCCAACATTTTTGCTTTAATATAAACCTGCCGTACAATGAGCTTCTGCTGCTGAACAGCTGCTGCTCTGCTGCTCGCTCATCTTCATCATCATCTTCATCAGAGCAGAAGCTGACTTTACATTAGCAAGATGATTAATGACTGAACATAGGCCTGTCACGATAATAAATTTTGCTGGGCGATTAATTGTCTCAAAATTTATTGCGATAAACAATAATATTGCCTGGTGACCATTTTACAACTAATAATTATAAAAGC
>NW_013954763.1:4706-7065 GCF_001266775.1 Austrofundulus limnaeus
TTTTACCGACCTCAAAAAAAGTTATCGTGCAATTAATTGATTTATTGACTATCGCGACAGGCCTAACTGAACAAACGTCTACGTCTTTTTAAAAACATCTCTGTGGGTAACAATACATAAAAACAAGTTTTTTTTCTCTGGCAACTTGGGTGTAAAAACTAGAGTTGTTAAAGCTTCGCTCTGCAAGACGTGCAGCAGGAGGGAGGAGGAGGAAATGATCCTGATGTAACTTTTCTACAGCGGGAGGGGGATATTTTGAGGATTTATCCTCTTTACGTGTTTTAAAATGCCATATTTTATTCATTTTATTTCGAACTCCTCCTGCTCAGTTGTCTCTGCACTCGCAGCCCTGTTCTAACAGGTGCGATGATGTAATGATGAAAGGATTGTAGAGGATAAATTTCTACCGTAGACCAACTTCATACTGTTTCTACCGTCTACAGCACATACCGCATGTTTTCACCGATCAAGTTGGAGTCAAACTGTATCTGGTTTGCATCATCTTTGCAGGAAAACACTTTACAAATGCAACACAGTTCATCTGAATTATTTCTCAAATGGAGTAAAACATAAGGGATGAATTTAAAGCTGTGTTCAATAAAACAAAGTTCTGTCACTTAAAAACGTAAATCCCATAAAGTTGAGCTGAAGAATCTGCAGATGCAGCTTGCATCTGGGGTTTTGGTCAGGATGAGACATGCAGTCAGTTTTGTCTGAACAGGAAAAATTAGTCTCAAATACCTGGTTCTGAAAAGTATTTTCTTCTTCTATAGATTCTGTTGAGTTTCTTTTATCTGCTTTGCTTCCAGTCCCAGTGGTTCTGTTCAAGAGTTTGGAGAGCATTTCTAAAACCAATTAGGAAACAGAGCTACAAACTTAGGTTTGATGGAGACAATTTAATGACTTAGTTCTGGCTGATATAGTTTATGTTTAGATGAACTTACCAGTGAAAGGAAACATTCTCGTTTGCACTTTCTGATGGAAAGTTACTAAGGAGTATCTTAACTTAAAAGAAACCAAAAGTGTAAACTTTAAAATCTAACTTTGTGTTCCTCCATCCACTAAAATATTCAAAAGCTAGCAATACTTAGTATCACAACTAATCAACATTTGCAACAAGCATGCTGGAAGTGTAACATAATTTAACACCAGAAAAACACAAAGTTTAAAACAAAGATTAAAGAGTTGTTTTCAGTTTCAAATGCTGGAGTGAAAGAAGAGGTTAGTGAGACAATTGATTAAAACAATACTGAAATGACATGATGTGCACAGAACAAAGACTGAAACTACAACAGTTGTGCTTTTATGAGTTCTKTGGTCATTCAGAGTTTCACAGCCTTGGCCACACTGACAACTTAATGCAGCCAAGACCACTTGTCAGATAAGAGTTTGTTTTAGGCTCCAGGCTCCTCGTTCATGGAGATGAGGTCAGAGGTCTGTGACTGGCTGGAATTTACAACGGTGTCTGCAATCTTTTCGAGGAGAAAGAAGAGTTTTCATGTGAGATTGTAACACGTGCACCCTGTGATGAATGATATTTATTCACATTCATGACATCAGAAACATAGATCCACTCGATCTGTGTTTCTACAAGTATATATAGGTGCAGGGGTGCTGATTTTGCACAACCACAGTAAGAGAGAGCATAAATACCCACTAGGTTGTTTTGCAACTGTATCTCAAACTGAGATATATGCAATCCAGCAGTGTGTGGCATCTCTCAAAGACCTTCAGTTTACACAGAAGGAAATATTCATCCTAACAGATAGCCRAGCTGCTATTAGAGCTCTCTGAGGGCCACACTTTACGTCATTACCGGCTTGGGAGTGTGCCGAAGCTGTCAACCAAGTGGGGAGAGATAACAGTGTTACTGTTAAATGGGTACCAGGACATACTGACATTTATGGTAACGAGAGAGCTGACTACCTTGCAAAAGCTGGCAGTCAGGCTCACTTCAAAGGACCTGGGGTCGGATTTATAAAGGATTGCGTGGAAACCATACTAAAAGTGAATGTACGGCCAAAGGGCGGAAATGGCGTACGCCAAAAAAAATTCAGATTTATAAAACCGTGCGTACGCATGTTTCTGCGCATCTTTCATTTATAAATCACAGCCGCATGTCAGAGTTTGTGCACGAGGTCCTCCTCAGGTTCTACCCTCTACACGCCCACACTCAACCATAAACAGTCAATGTAAAGTACCTCATGAATGTTAAGATGTATTTAAATCAGTCAGCTGATCAGTGTCAACAAAAGTGATTGGTTCAGACACTTTTCGTCGTGCATCTGGAGGATGACAGGTGCTGACTGACAGCTGCTCACGTGAACAGAATGTCTGTAATTGACACAGATTTTCCCTC
>NW_013954763.1:8004-9921 GCF_001266775.1 Austrofundulus limnaeus
TCCCGGTCTACCAAGGACCTGGCCCGCCGCGATCGGGGAGTCTGGATCCTCCGGAGGACCCGGCCTGTCGTTTTGGACACAGCCCTTGTAAATCCTGTAGTGTCCTGAGGCAGCCAGACAGGGGAGCAAAAACCACCGGTTGGGCCTAGAACCACCTTTTAGGTGCAGCTCCTCCTCTGGGCTGTGTCTCTGAGCCGAGCCTCATCACAGAGCACACCTCCACCATGACTCCTGCAGCCTATCAGCAGCAACAACTAGCAAACAACTGGTGAAAACGCATCTGCTGAGCACCTAATACTTCTCAGTCCAGTCCTTTTCTGATTTAAAAAATGCCTTTTAGGAAATGTGTTTTTAGATACTAAAGATGACAGCTCTTAAGAAATGGTTTGACTTCACTTTTGAAAGTAACCCTCTGACAGAAGAAAAAATGTATTTATTTGTGTGAGCCACTTTACGGATGGTAGCTTTCTGAAGAAAAAGGAATTAAACCGTAGACYAATAACAAKATTGTCACTAAAAGACGATCYATGYAATTCCAACACTCAGAAGGAAACAAACACCGTTGTTTTCTGCCTGTCGTCACGTTGTTTTGTTCTGTTTTGTCAGCTGTTGTGACCGCACTACTTATCACCCTTTAAAGAGGCAGACTGATGGATTACTCTTGAAGACACGTGTTGCTAATTAGAGGACACGTCTTAGTTTAACATGACCCTATAGTCAAGTTATTTTCAATCTTTTCTAGAGGTACAGTCATTTTTGTTCAGACCTGCTTCTTTTGTTGGATCTTTTAAATAATTCTGTTGAACCACAATTCAAAAGCAGTGTGTGATTTTCATTAGTTAATTTGTAGTGGTTTTTTTTTTTTTTTTTGCTATATTATTACTTTTGTCAGTTTCAAGTTATTTCAGTGACCATTGTGGGCTCTTTGGTCTTTAACAGTGGGGTACCAACAGTTTTGTCCATGTGTGGGGCTTGTGGAGTTACAGTAAGGAGGAATTCAGACCTAAGCACCTTATTTAAACCTCCAAAAGAAGGATGAAAAGCATGATATGTCTCCATTAAGGAAAGTGGTCATCTCTAATTAATAATTTTCCCTTTTTTCTGTCTTAGATTCATCATGAATTTCTTTCTGGAAACGCTGCAAGTCATTSTTCTGTCTCTTTGGTTCAATTTGGAAGCTTTGATTTACTTCTTTGTGCCAAGAAGGAAAAAGAACATTAGTGGAGAAGTGGTTCTGATCACAGGGGCAGGCAGTGGGATCGGTCGTCTCATGGCCCAGGAGTTTGCGGCCCTCGGTACTGTTCTTGTGCTGTGGGATATTAACGAAGAGGGAATGAAGGAAACCGCTCGTCTTGTCAAAAGCAGAGGAGCTACCAGAGTCCATTATTACATCTGTGACTGCAGTGACAAGAAGGAGGTTTACAGAGTCGCTGAACAGGTAAGGATAATAAAACTATACTCTGCAACTTCTAAGAACTAAAAACAAYATAAAACACGCACAGTATTTTCTCACAGGTCAACAATTTCTCAGTAAATGTAGATTGACCAGCCACTTTATTAGTTCCACTTTTCAGTATCGTAATGAAACCAATTTTACCTTCAGTACTGATTTAAATCAGTTCTGCATAGATGCAACAACGTGTTGGAAACAATCCTCAGAGGTTTTGTTTTATGACATAATGGCATCACTCAGTTGTTGCAGGTTTGTCAGATAAATGTTCATGAAGTGGAGCTCCTGTTCCAATWCATCTGAAAGCAGTGGTGGGAACCAGCTCACTAAAGTGCAAATCCACTAATTGCGGAACTAAAAATTTTATTTACGCTGCAGCGGTCTTACTAAGTCTAATAATTCATAAGCGGATTTGCACTTTCTAAAATTAAAATGCAGTACCACTAATAACTAATTATCTACCAGTC
>NW_013954763.1:9931-12608 GCF_001266775.1 Austrofundulus limnaeus
TGCGCGTGTATCCAAAGCGTGACTTTTGCTGTCCTGCTGTTCTTATCAGGGAGGAGGGGTCTGTGGGTCAGAGTCGTCTGAGGAGGAAGCAGATGAATGGAGTTGAGCACGGGAACTTTTATTTAAGATGTAAGTTTTTTTTATTTCAAAGGTCCACATGGCTCAGCAGCAGCAGCAGAAGCATAAATATTACTGTTAATAAAGCTGATGATAAAGTTGAATAAAAATCTAAGTCTGATGAAGGTAAATTAATTATCTGACAGTGATCATGACACAGTGTGGCTCTAATTCCGCACTTCACCATCTGTGTCGCAGTTTCCCGTCTCCAAAATGAGCGTACGCATGGGCCGGAGCTGTGAGGTACCGCACATTTTCACGTCAAGTTTGGATTTTATAAATCACAACCTTGGCGTAAAAAGTGGCGTACGCAAGTTTCTGGACTCAAATTGTGCGTACGCCAGTTTTATAAATCTGACCCCAGAGCCTGTTGTAGGTACCTCATCAACAGTCTGTAGGACTGTCCTACAGGCTTGGATTAGATGTCAACACTCAATCATCTGGAGGGAGCTGACGGACTGTAGACAGGAACAGGAACTGATTAACGGTCCAAATCTAAGGTTTGGGAAAGCTCTCATCTCCCTGTCAAGGAAAACTCTAAGTACACTGGTTGGAGTCCTAACTGGGCACAGTCTGCTCAACCAGCACAAAATGGTGATGGGACTCCATGACAATGGTCTGTGTGATGCCTGTGGCATTGAACTACCGACCTCTTTGCACTACTTAGGCCACTGCCTGGCTCTGAGTGGACAAAGGAAAATAATTCTTGGGGACCCCTTTATGGATCCTGAGAAGCTCAGAACTCTGAGTGATTCTAACCTGGTGACCTTCATCTGAGGGACGAGAAGGTTTGAATGAAGACCAGTGTCTTTTTGGGGAGAGCAATGGGCCCACTTAGGAGGCCTCCACTCATGTGGATTTTATATCCATCCCCACTCACCATAACCATACAAGTATATATGAACGTGTGTATTTTCTTTTTATTCCTGCAGGTGAAGCGGGAAGTGGGGGACGTCAGTATACTGGTAAACAATGCTGGAATTGTGACTGGAAAGAAATTCATGGATTCTCCAGATTCTCTGATTGAGAAGACCATGGAAGTAAACACAATGGCTCACTTTTGGGTAAGTTGTCAAAAAGATTGGCAGTATTTAAAAAAAAAAACCAGAGTAAGGAGTGAAGGTGGAACTAACCAAATTTAGAAAATGTGATTCATTCTAAAACTCTAAATGTAACTGAGCTGGCAGTGAACCCAGGGTCCAGTTGTAAGAGTAATGCTCCTCATGCACACTTTTGTGCATGATTAATAACATCTGCACAAATGTTTGTGTCCAGGTCTGGAACATGATCAGATCAGACATTTGTCACATACCACGTAACGTTTAACTTCTTCAAAGTACATGTTCATGTAAAATGGAAGGAAACCAGTCACAACCATGAAGCTCAAAGATAAGCTAGCAAAAATGTAGCTACACAGAACATCAGTTAAAGGTATAAAAGACAGGATCTTTTTTGTCTTTTTATTCCAGAGTTTTCAGATCCCAGCCTTGTTAGAGGCTGCTGTGGCTCAGGGCTTGGTGCTGCCGTCCTCCAGCTAAAGTGTTAAAGGGGCAATAGGATGTAAAATCAACTTTTTTGACCTTTATATCATGTTATAATGTTATCCTCTCATCAAAAACATGTCCAGAGTCTTACTTTGATTCATTCATGCATGTTTGAGGAATCCTGCAGTGTCCTGAGGCAGCAGGCAGGGGAGCAAAGACAACAGGTTGGGCCTAGAACCACCTTTGGGACCATCTCCTCCTCTGGACTGTGTCTCCAAACTAAGCTTCCTCATCACAGAGCACACACACCTGGCCCCGTGCTGAAATGGGTGGGACAGAAGCAGAAGGAGGTTCTTAAAGAGACAGAGGCCAATTTCAAGGTGTTTAGAAACAGATATGATGAAAAGTCAAGTTTAATTATGACGCCGCACGCGAAGCGAAAATGCTTATAACTCAGAAACTGTTCAACATAGAAACTTCAGATTTATTTTGTTGTTTAGCTCTGATGAAGCTCTATCAAACAGGTCCACCAATCAGTGCCCCCCACCCCCCGGACCCCCAATCTATCTGAAAATTGTTTTCGTACTGTTTTATTTACTTTTTTTTCAGTGATTTTTGGTCAACCGTAGCACAAAAACAGCTGCACCGATCAACATGAAATCTGTCAGGACTGTAGATGAGTCTGACCTACACTGCACCAGCCAACCGTTTTATGATAGACTCCATATTTGAGGAGGGGGCTCCTTTCAAAGAGGGGGTGTCAGGACATGCAAAAATGCTTATAACTCAGAAACTGTTCAACATAAAAGCTTCAGATTTCTTTTGTTGTTTAGCTCTGATGAAGCTCTATCAATCAGGTCCACCATCAGTGCCCCCCACCCCCCGGACCCCCAATTTATCTGAAAAAGGGGTATCTGGACATACAAAAATGGTTATTGCTCAAAAACTGTTCAACATTAAAGATTCAAATTTCTTTTGTTGTTTAGCTCTGATGAAGCTCTATCCATCAGGCCCACCAATCAGTGCCCCCCCCCCCCCAATTTTTCTGAACAAGGTGTTTTTGTACTGTTTTAAGA
>NW_013954763.1:12618-15883 GCF_001266775.1 Austrofundulus limnaeus
CACACACACACACACACACACACACACACACACTTTGCATGTATGTACTAGTGTTGGTAAAACCAGATTGTGATCATAACAGCTGAGTTAGGGTGGGGCAGTGGCTCTGTATGCATCCTAATAATAAACAGAGAAGCCACTGTTCTTTTGTCCTGTGTTGTTGTATCAACAAACATCCTTAAATGTGGGTATAGTAGAGTCCAAACTGGTTTGCTTATAATCACCTTTAGTTGCAATAAAARCCTCAGGATATTTTACCTGTAGCTTAGCAGCGGCAGCCTGAATTATTTTCTGTCTGGTTGTAAACAGCGATGTCAGAGAACAACAAACACTAACTCCTACTTGTAGCGAAAACTTTCTTGTCCAATTAGAACACTTGCAGCTGTTTTTTATTTTTTATTTTTTTTGTGCATGTAAAACAATTCCAGCCTTCAGGTTGCTTCTCCCCAACAGACAAACTTAGAAAAGTAGGAGAGGAAAAGGTTTGCCAAAACATGGGCTAGACCCCAAATTGAAATGAGCGACTCTACCAGGATTATGGAGAAGGACGGAACTAAAGCCAGCCTCATATTGTCCTCGACCATCGCAGAAACAATATTTTGTCTTGAAGGAAACTACTGTATAAGAAAGTAAATGGTGGTGGGCTTGAATCTGTGATTTGTGGTCGTTCAGTAGGATAGGCTTACCAACCGCCAACTGAACTCTCGTGACCAAAGCTGACCAAGAAAATATCCACAAGGTCAGAGTTTCTAAAGTCGCACAATATAACTGCTGTTGTGACTCTTCTATCCAGCCATGTGTGTGTCATTTGTCTCTTAGTTTCTCCTCCTCTGCCCACCTTTTATTACGAGTTCAAATGTGACCCTTTACGTTGAACTGAATACTAGGTTGTGATGAGTGTAGTGAGATAGTAGGCAGCAAATGTCATTGGTAGAAAAATTTGAGATAGTTGGATCTTGTCAAAAAATGGGGGGTCAATAAAAAAATGGGGGGTAATTTGGGGAGTTATCCTCCAGTGAGAGATTTGATAGTTTGATTCTCCTACTCAGTCACATGTTGAAGTGTTCCTGGACAAGACACTGAACCCCTACTGTATCTGATGTGTCCTATCAGTTTATAAATATCATCTAAAAGCACTGATTAATCTCCAYAGATTGATCTATCTACATTAGCTTTGTGTAGAAACATAAGAGTTTTGTGTGAATGTGTAAATGAGAGCACAGATTGTTGTGTAAATAACTTTAAATACCCTGGTTGGATAAAAAGGCCACATGATGAATTGGGTCCCTTGAAAAAATTCCAAAATATAATTTTCAAGAATTTAAAGAACCATCTCCTACTGAGAGAAGTACCGAGCCAAACAAGACGGCTGTAAATGAGAGCTGCTGCTTTGTCAGACAAATTTAATTTAATTTGAAACCTTATCAACACAGACTGGCTTCATTCACTTCCTCCACTGCCGTATGCTAAAATAACTACCAGACACTGCACAGAAAATTGATGTTGTTGTTCAAAACTCATGTTTGCTGATTGGTCCAGGTAAAATTCTCCTGAAGAAATCCTTATCAATGGGAGAAGTCCCAGACGGAGCAGAGAAGAGAAACTAGAAATGAGCGGAACTGTAGGAAGGCAGGGTCAGGCTAAATTCAGACTAATTTTTCAGGGATCTTACCGATTAGCAAGACACATCAAGTCGTATCTCTGGAACCGCTCATGATATCAGGTTGATCTAGGTTTTATAACAGGTTTTATCTTGGTGACTGATTAAAAAAAACTCTACTGAAATAATCTATTATTTTTTTCAGTCCGTGAACTCACCATCTGCCCCAAAAGGTTCAGGAAACATTTAATTTTTTACAAGTAAAGACATCCAAAAGATATCAATTTGCAGAGAGAGCTCTTGTTTAGTCTGATTGGACATATAGTTAAAGGAAAAAAGAAACAGACGAGTGCTGACAAGGTAGAAATWCTTTTGTTTCTGACAAAGAAAAAAGAAAACCTTGCAATGGTTTAAAAGCCAGATATCTGAAAGTTTTAAGTTTACATTGACCAAATCTGATGAATCCCTGATTTAATATCATGGGTCACATATAGTACTAATTTCTAGGTTTTAATACAAACATTTAATTTCCTTTTATTGTTGAACTGATGTCTTTAATCTTTTCATTGTACTCATTTCTCCCTACAGTGTGACTTGGGTTACCCACAAGATTTTATCATCTAAAGCTTGCAGGCTAACTTAGATTTTTGTTTTGCTTTCAGATCTGTGTTTTCTGGCTATTTTGATGATGAAAAGCCATTTGTGTGTATTTTTATAATGTACTTATTTTCATACTTTTTCTGCCTAGACCTACAAGGCCTTTCTTCCTGCTATGATCGCCAACAATCATGGTCATCTTGTCAGCATTGCCAGCTCTGCTGGRCTCATAGGAGTCAATGGATTGGCAGGTTGGTTTTCTTTTTTAGCAGTTCAGCAACAATTCACTAAATAACTTTTCTTCCAATTATGTACGTTAGTGCTGTAAAATACTGTAAGAAATTTTAAAAAGCCTTTTTCAGTTTCTGTTGTTTTACGTGTACAGCTCAAGATAAATTTGTATGTCCTTTTCCACAATAATCTCCAACACACAACTGTTTATGAGAACTTGGAACTGGCAAAGGTTTAAAATGCTGTGTCAAAGAATCTCATCAGTGGCCAACAGAGGTTCTTCCGCTTTCAGCTGGGTATGATCACCAGATGGTCCATGTTGTCCATCCACCAAAGGATGATTTGTAGGGTTTGATCCTAGCCACAGATTCTCCCATCCCTTTGCAGTGTGCGTTACATTCCTACCTTTCTTTGGCTCATGGGACACGAGGAATGTGTCGGCTGTGTTCACAAACTTGGAAAAGTTTCCAGGCCTCTTTCTTGTTTTCAGCAGTTGAGGTGGAAGCTCAGGCTTTTTTCTTTGTACACTGCCCGACCAAAACAAAAAGTCACCACCAAAAAAAAAAAAAAATAGGTCACACACTATTATTATGTTGGACTCCCTTAAGCTTTGATTACGTCACCCATTCTCTGTGGCACCGTTTCAATAAGTTTCTGCGCTGTCAAGATTTGTTTCACCCAGTGTTGCATTACTTTTTCACCAAGATCTTACATTGATGATGGTAGAGTCTGACCTTCTCCAGCACATCCCAGAGACTCTCAGAGGACTCTGTGGAGCTGATCCACGTGTGAAAATGACGTCTCATGCTCCCTGAACCATCCATCCATCCATCCATC
>NW_013954763.1:15898-17133 GCF_001266775.1 Austrofundulus limnaeus
GAGCCCAACCCAAAGTCCCCAGGCTCAGCTTCCTCAACAGAAGGCATGTTGGTGGGATTGAGGAGGTCTTCGAAGTATTTATTTACCTACCTAATGTTATTTRACCAGRTAAGTCCCGTTGACATTGCAGATCTCTYTTTCAAGGGCAGCCTGGGCCTAAAGGCTACCTGTTGTACAGGTTTTTGTGGGTGGGCGAAAACCGAAGTACCCGGAGAAAACCCACGAAAGCCCAAGGAGAACATGCAAACTCCGGGGATCGAACCCAGGACCTTCTTGCTGTGTGACGTCGGTGCTAACCACCGAGCAGTCGTGCAGCCAATAGATCACAGCCGCACCTCAGAGTTTGAACAGGTCTAGTCAAGTCACAACCTTGGYGTGAAAGTGGCGTACGCACGTTTCTGGGCTCATTTTGTGCGTACGCAAGCTTTATAAATCTGACCCCAGATCTTTTTTCCATATCACTTTCCTAAAAAACTCGCTTGACTTATTTCTCCAAGTTTTTCAGGAAACATAAAAAAACGTAACCATAAATGTAAAGTATGATTTATTTTTGTGTGTGTTTCCTAATGATAAACTTGAAAAATATGAGTTAGGTGATTATTTTAGGATGGTGGCGATACATGTTTCAGGTTGTGATGGCATCTAATGTCAGCAGCCTCTAAAACGCATCACATACATTGAATGTTGGCATTATTTTGCATGTAGAATATTTATTTTTTGTTTTTTTATATTGTGTGTGTTCAAATCAGTTTTTTTTTATCTTACAGACTACTGTGCCAGTAAGTTTGCAGCTGTGGGGTTTGCAGAGTCTGTCGGCCTGGAGCTGCTGGCAATAGGGAAGACTGGAATCAAGACCACTATTGTGTGCCCTTACTTCATCAACACAGGAATGTTTGATGGATGTCAAACCAAGTAGGTTTCTGTACCTGAACTTTCTGTCCTACTTATCTTTGAACTTTGGGTCATTGACCTTTTGTTATCGGTACATGTTTGGGGAAAAAAGACAACACTGTCAGTTTGGTTTGACATGTCAGGCCAAAATATAACTGATCTGTTGTTCATACTAAAAGTGAATGTATGACCAAAGGGCAAAATGGTGTACGCCCCMAAAAAAAAAAATCAGATTCATAAAACCATGCGCACACACAACTTCAAGAAATTTTCCTTTATAGATCACTGCTGCCCCTCAGAGTTTGCGTACAAGGTCCCGCCTCAACTTCTGCCCTCTACACGCC
>NW_013954763.1:18133-20788 GCF_001266775.1 Austrofundulus limnaeus
ATAATAATAATGATAATAGTAAAAATAATAGTAATAATAATAATAATAATATGTGTGCATATTTAAACAGTTAAAGACAAAACAATGCAGGCTATTTATAATCTGACTCCAATAATGTCTGTTTCTCACAAGAAGGCTGCTCAAAATTAGCCCATTGGTCACGCATTAATTATTATTGCGTGGCCATGTGATAATTTTTTTAATATTATGTCACCAGATGGGCTTTATAATTATTTGTTCAAAATTCTGTATCAGCTTCAGGTAAATGGGATGTACAATTTGTTTACACATTAAAAATAAGTTTTTGTTCCTTCAGTTCTAAAATTAATTTGGTTTGTTGCATCAACTGTATTTTAAAAAAAAATTATAAAAGCTGGAGCCGCTTTACAATGGTTGCAAAGGTATTTATTCCACTTGAGGATCTTTTTTACAACCAGGAATGTAAAAGTAATTTAGGGTTTTGGGAAGTGTCTTTTAATTCACATTAGTTACAGTGATTATCAATCTGTGATACAAACTAAAAATGAAAAACGGCAGAATGAACTCAACATAACAACTAATTACCCTCCAAAGTCATGCTACAGTCTTAAAAAGCATTCCCAGCATCAAGTTTGACCATGATATGATACTTCCAACACCATACCTCCCTCTAAGGTTGTTGTTTTTCAGCATTATATGAATTTTTTTACCGGTGTTTTCCTGCCACATTTATGAGTCAAAATGTGCAGCTTTTAGTTCCATTCGAAACTATCTTTAGATTCCTGGATGTTTCTCTTATTGGTTCCCTCCTTACTTGGTTTGCGGGTTTCTGGGGAAGATGCTCTGCTGGCTGGTTAGCTTTGGTGAAATAATCTTTCCATTTTATAATAATGAATTTAATGGAGCCACATTGGATACTCAGGATTTAGAATATATTTTAGAACAACACWAGTCTGCACAACATTTTGCTTAATTGTAACAATTTTTAGGATTATTTCAATACTATATCTTTTACTCTTTATGGTAACTTTACAGATCTGGGGTCTCATTTATAAAGGATTACGTGGAAACCATACTAAAAGTGAACGTACGGCCAAAAGGCNTGAGCACAAACTGTTGCTGAACCTAGACCTGACCACCTGCAGAGAGCCCACATCATAGACCTGAGTTACATCCAGGTGGACACTTTGTTTTTGGCCAGGTAGTGTATCATTCCTATAAATATTCKGTTTCTTCTGTAGGAGCTCCTGTCCCAACTTATGTAAGGTAAAAAAAAATAAAGAAAGAAAAAAAAGAAAAGTTCTGTTTGATGATGGTTCATTTAGTCTCTGAGTAATGTCCAGGAAAACATATTTCTTATTTTTCTCAGGGGCTGCTCTTTGTGTAGACTTGTAAGTTCGAAGCATTTTAGGAAGTAGCATCACAGTCTGTCTAGGGGCCTCTTTTATAAAGGTGAAAATGGTGTACGCCAATAAATAAAAATTCAGTTTTATAGAACCGTTAATTTCAGGTGGACACTCTTTTGTGGTTGGCTGGCAGTGAGTGTTTCCATGTTAGTTTTACCCCCATTTCCCATTGTTTTTCTATTAATGTCTTGTCCCTTTTTATCAGTGGTGTCATGATCAGTCATTAACAGTTTTGCAGCTAATGTTTTTTATTTCGATTTGTTTTTWTTTTTCAACAGGTGGCCTAGAATCCTGCCTATCCTGAATCCAGAGTCTGTAGCCAAGAAGATTATTCATGCTGTACTTACAGACCAGGTCTACCTGTTATTACCAAAGAGCATGTATTTCATATCTGGTCTAAAAAGGTAAGTTTCTGTCCTTTTTTTTTTCAATATTGCTTCAGTTTTCGCCTAAAATATTTTTCATGTCTTTTATCATCCTGATAGTTGTGTTGGTSTTCTCAAAAAACATGACAGTCTGAAAAAGTAAAAAAAAAAAAACTGTAGAAAATTTTTAGCTTGACAGAATTTTTTCAAATGATCCCACAATCTCTGTCATTCTTCTTGTACTAACTTAACTCTCTCACATTGTGCGTCTTTTTCTCTTTTTTTACTGGTTAAATTGGGTTACAAATCCTTGCATCACTATGGCCTCACTGCTTGGTGACCTGGGGTCTCATTTATAAAGGATTGCGTGGAAACCATACTAAAAGTGAACGTACGGCCAAAAGGCGGAAATGGCGTACGCTAAAAAAAAATTTCAAATTTATAAAACCGTACGTACGCACGTTTCTGCTCATCTTTCCTTTATAAATCACAGCCACACGTCAGAGTTTGCGCACGAGGTCCCGCCTCAGGTTCTACCCTCTACACGCCCACACTCAACCATAAACAGTCAATGTAAAGTACCTCATGAATGTTAAGATGTATTTAAATCAGTCAGCTGATCAGTGATTGGTTCAGACACGCTCCATCGTGTGTCTGGAGGTTGACAGGTGTTGACTGACAGCTGCTCACGTAAACAGAATGTCTGTAATTGACAGCGATTTTCCCTCATTTTGCTTTAGAGTAATCTAACGATTTTTATAAAAAAATACCTCAGATTCAAATTAATTTTCCATCAGAGCCTGCAGGACGATAAAAATCATTTCATCTACAGGTCAGGACTCTGCAGTTTACACTCATCTACAGGTCAGGACTCTACAGTTTACACTCATCTACAGGTCAGGACT
>NW_013954763.1:21788-23507 GCF_001266775.1 Austrofundulus limnaeus
TAAAATACCAAACTTGAACATTACTATAGTTTTTTTCTGTCTGATGACATCATATTTAAATATTAAATCAGATGTTCTGCTCAGTTTATCAGTACTTGGGTAACATTTTTACCAAATACTGAGGAATTACTTGGAGGGATGATTCTTACTTTTACTTGAGAAAAATATATTGACGTAGTACTATTTTTACACACTTAAAATAATCGGGTACTCTACCTCCTGTGCTTTTGAGTAAATCATGCTTCATAATTTCTGCCACATTAGTTCTTTCCTTGATGTTTATTTTCATAGTTTATTGTTGTGTTGCCCTTCCTGAAACTGTTTCCTATCATGACSTGTGTTTTTATTTCTGTTCWGGTCTTGTCTTCGGCTGTTTGTCTCCTGAATTTAGATCTTCCCATAGACGTACTGGTTTATTCAATATTTAGTTTCTTAGTATTTTCTTGTATTTTGTTCTTTGTACATTTCTATTTAGTTTTATTTTCTTGGTTTATTATGTCTTCTTTAGTTTCTCATGTTATTATTCTTCCTCCCAGCTGTTTTTATTGTATTCATACTTACTATTAATCCCATTCAGAGCAGCTGCTTTTCTTTTGCCGTTCATGTGCTGAAGGACAGTTTCTTCACAGATTCCACTAATTCCAGTTTAGCCTTGAAACCTTCTCCAGCTACTTCTTCTGCACAAAATGCCAAAAGGACAATACAGCATTGCAAAAGTTTAATAAAGAAACATAAATTTGTACACTTTTTCAGGTTTTCAGGCATTATATGGTGAATGCTGTATAATCACACTGTATATATACACTCTTGATACAAATCTGATTTTATTTCTCTGCAGCATCCTGCCCACGAAGCAGGGCCTTCTGCTGGGGAAGTACCTGGGAGCCTTCAGCCTGATGGACACCTTCAGGGGACGCTCTAAAAAACAGGAATAAGATCATGAAGAAGCCATGACTGAACTGAAAGGACAGAAACTTTAATGTCAGGCCTGTTCACAGCTAATTATAATATTCTTACATTCATCAAATAGCATGGATTTAGCATAACACAAAACTGAATGTTTGATCTTGTCWTTGTTTCAATTTTCAAGATTAAGATTTTTGTGGCGTCTGATGTTTTAATGAAGGTTTTGTTTTTATAACAACACACAGCTTACAATGTTTTGAAGTGTTTCAGTGATGCTATGGGATATTCTTTCTTCAAATATTCAGACACCTTGAAATTCAGCCAACAAATGTTTTTATGTATGACCTGAAGTCTGCTTGTTTTATCAATGCAATGATAAAAAAAGAAGTCCATTTTAAGTTTTGTTTTATAGTCAGAACTATTCAACCTTAACCAATAGAAAACTTGAACCCATTTTCATATTATGTCCAAATCAGTGTTTTGTTCCTGTTCTCACAACTTACTCTTGTTGAAATTTCGTAGGTCAGTAGTTTTCAAACTCAGGGACACAGCTTCTAGTGAGGACACAAACTGCTGCTTGTTCCAAAGATGTGTTGATGGGACAGCGGCTCACGCAGGAGGTCGACTCCCAACAGCCTATACGCCACGGACGTCTGATTCTAGCACCTTTACCCCACACCGCTCTTCTGGTTCACGGTCAACACAGTGTTAGCCAAAGATTTTTTCACCCGACAACGACTCTTAATGATCTCCACAGTACAGAATTAGCATATTACATGTATCAACATTAACACAGGAGATGTACAGGTCCAG
>NW_013954764.1:0-1413 GCF_001266775.1 Austrofundulus limnaeus
ATAATAAGTATTCCACAACAGTTGTCATTTGTAATCATCAAAATTAAACGAAATAAACATTTGAAATATATGAGTTTGTATGTAATGTATGAATATAATATACAAGTTTCACTTTTTAAATGGAATTACTGAAATAAATCTACTTTTTCATGATATTCTAATTTTATGACCAGCACCTGTATAGTTTGTATCTGTGGATGAAAAAAAAACTTACATGAGAACATCCTTGATGAAAGATGTAGATGTGGGTAGATAGATGGGTGTTGACAAATATATTGAGATGGACTGAAGTAATAAAATTCGTCTTTAATTACAAGTCTTGCCCAAATGGTAAATGGTACATAGGGTACAGTATAAACTGCCTTCTTGACCATTCCTTTATCCTCCAAAGAGCTTACAATATTTTTCATTCACACACACTCAGTGATTTTTATTTTATATTTTGCACTTTTATATTCTCATTCATCAGTGGCGGGCTGTGCATATTACACCTAGGCTTTCAATGATGGGGAGAACGGACCTGCCATTCTCAGAGATGCACGGGGGCTGGAGTGTAAGTGTGTGTGGGTGGGGGGGGGGGGATGCTGCTGGCCACAGATACAGATAGCAGAGTCTGCATCAAAATATCAGTAAGAAAGACATTCAAACATCAGTAAGCACATTCAGACTGTAGGGATTCAGTGTTTTCCCAAGGAAATCTCAAAATGCTGCAGGGGCTAAAGATCAAACCCTTTAAACTGTAATTGTTAAAATTCTCTACCTCTGGGCCAGATCATTTAAAGTTGTACGGTTTTAAGTGACACACAACAGGTGATGTAAATTCAAATGAAAGCTAATTCAAAACAGCATCCAATGCTTGAACTATTCAGTACATTTAGTCAGTAAATGTTGGTGTTGAAATAGCTTTTTGCAAACACAACCTTGATATTTTGTATATTTCTTTAAAAATAAGATGAATGTAAAATTTAAAAAAATGTAAAATATAAAAAAATACGTTATTATCTACATGGTGGTGATGTAAATTGTAATAATGTAATAATGTAATGTGAGTTGATGGAACATGTAAAAAAAACTATATAGGACCCCTTTCGTTAACAAATTAACTTGACAGGTACCCCTCCCCCTTTTGACAGCTGATGACCAAAAGTCCCACCTCTTTTTGACACGTCATAACTGGAAATCCGACCCCTTTTACCATATATGGACATATTTTGAGGGCGGGGTTACCACCTCCTAAGAGAGTGACAGTTGAGCCAATCCACCCCCCCACCCCCAAGCAACCCCAACCAAATGTCACTCTTCAACAAAATAGCTGCTTATGGTAGAATCACTGGGCCTCATGCAAGAACATGTTCGTATTCTTMTCCTAAATTTCTCTTACTTTTGTTCGTACAAAGGGTTCGTACGAACATG
>NW_013954764.1:2035-3719 GCF_001266775.1 Austrofundulus limnaeus
ATTTATTTTCAACTCAAAATATCTTCAAACTAACGAAATATAAAGTTATTAGTGAAGAAAATCCGTCTGGATAACAGCAGACGGACTGCTGGTAAAATATACAACAGGTCTGGACCACTAGTAAATTTTGTTCATCTCTGAAAAAATCGTAGAATACGAAAACATTGGTGAATGCCACAAATTCTCCTAAATCACTCGAACATACAATTTAAGAACAAATCTGTGCATACGAACGGTTCTTGCATGAGGCCCATTATTTTTAAGATTCTTTGCTACAAAATAACATTTATTCATAAAAACTTTACACCAAGCACTTTAAACCTAACGTTCATGTGTTTTGACTACCGGTTGCAACATCTGCAGCTGTCTGATAACGCTTGTGGTATGCTAATGTAATTTCCTGTCACGACACCCCCCTTGGGGGTGGCGAGGCTCAGCGGTCACTCTCTTAGGGGGTGGTAACCCCGCCCTCAAAATATGTCCATATATGGTCAAAGGGGCGGGACTTCCGGTTATCATGTGTCAAGGGGGGGATTTATGCCCATATATGGTAAAGGGGTGGGACTTCTGGTTATGATGTGTCAAAAAGGGGTGGGACTTCCAGTCAGCTGTCAAAAGTAGGAGGAGCACCCGTCAAGTTAATTAGTTGACGAAAGGAGTCCCATATAGTTTTTTTCATGTAAATTATAAAACTATCAATTGAATTTTAACAATGTGAGAGTACCTTATGAGACATGGCAACAATATATTTTACATTTTCTTAGTAAGCAATGAATATTTAAATTACAGAATACATTTTAAGTTAGCCAAAAACAAAATAACCCCCCCCCCCCCACCCAACCAGTCTGGCAAAAACATTAAAAATAAATCTGTTTTAAAGTGGTGAGAATCAGGTGTGTTTTCATATAACCTCCAGGACAAAAATACCTGCACGAGTAGCGCTTCACACAGGAAACGAGAAGACAAAATTAGTTTTCAGGCTGTCATTAAAGATTAATGGTTTTGTCATGTGCTCCTCCATCTTTAAATCAGTTTGATGTTGTTTACACACTACTGGCACTTTGCTTTACTCACATATAGACCTGCAGTCTGTGAGATTGTTAGTCTCCAAAGATCTGGTTGGATGTGTACTGATACATGTGCACATTGCTAATAAATAAACTGTTTGTAATTAGTACCAAAACACCAAGAGTGAAAACCTGAGCAGCCAGAAAAAATGTGCCAGAACTAGAGAGACTGATGTTCTTAAAAATACTGCTGCAGAAAACAACAATGTTTTCTGTTAACAAGCTGAGACAGCAAGACAATAATGACATGTTGGAGAAGGCTTAAAGACTTTATGACTGACCACAGGGAGAACAATCATTGAGCCAGACTCCAAAAAACAGCAGTAATCAAAACAATTGCAAAATAACAATGATGCATTATAGGTCAGCATATCTTTATTTAAGTGAAGAGAAAATAGAGAAAAGAGAGAAAAACAGAGAGAGAAGTAATTAGAAAGATTCAATTAGAGATTAGAAGTATATTAAATATACACCAAGAAAACACAGGACCACACACCCAACATCTGTCCACTCACCTGAAAAATAAGCGGATAAATACATGGAGGACATATATAAATATATACACATACCCATACATATATAAAGATATACTGTACATACATACATGCCTACATTCA
>NW_013954764.1:4177-7404 GCF_001266775.1 Austrofundulus limnaeus
ACCCCACACATCCCGCCCATGACTCCTACAGGCTCTCGGCAGAACGAGTGAAAGTGAAACCTAACTGTCTGCTGCTCTCAACGCTACTTCTCACTCAGTGAAGCTCTTTTCAGATTCAAAATACCTTTGAGGAAATGTATTTTCAGATGCCAAGTAAATTGCATCATAGCACACACACGAACCCCGCCCACGAACGGGACGGAACAGAAACGGAAGTTGGTTCTTAAAGAGACAGAGGCCAATTTCAAGGCGTTTAAAAGAGGAAGTGAGGAGAAAATAAGTTTATTTTCTATTTAAACTTAAAAACAGCATTTTAATAACAACTAAAGGTGACATAGATACTTTGTTATGATTTAGTATTTAAATATATGCCTGAGAAACACATAATATTGGCCCTTTAAAAGAAAATGCAACAGGTGAAGCCACAGCTTATTACCTTAACAATAATTACTTTTCTATTATACAGCAAGAATCACCAACACAGACCCGGCGTGCAACCAGGTTTCCACGAGCAGGGTTCTACAAATCCTATTGCCCGACTGCCCGGGGTAAAACCCATGTTCGAGCAGGTAAACCATTTCTTTATTTTTTTATACGGCCATTTATCTGAAATGTTCTGAAAATAAATGAGGAAATATAGCGTTTTAGGTCAGCGTATCTTTTGGTCATTGGATTTTAATTTACGAAAGAGGCATTAAAAAACAAGAAATGAGTGGATATTTGATTTTGTTTTAAAATACTGATGTAAGGATTTTACTTTTGGATGGTTGAACCCCAGGAGCAGAATTGAATGATTAAGGCCAAAAAAGGTTGCAAAAGGATTTATTTAACAAAAAAATCAAAAGGCTGGCATTGCAGCAAACTGGATACATGGACTTGGACATGAAACAACAACAAAAGCTCTGCCACAGACTGAGGACACAAAACAGAATATAAAGGAGAACTAATTAGTAGAAACAAGAAACACCTGGGAGAGAAACATGAGGAGCAGGTGAGAGTGGGCGGGGCTTGAGCAAAGACAGGCAGGAGAAGAAAAAACAGAAACATGACAGAAAACCAGAAGAGTAACTAAAATAAAAACACCCACACAGACACAGACCGTGACAACTGACATTTTTTTTAGTTTCATTTTCTGTTTCAGATAGCAAAAAAGAAAATTGCTTTAAGACAGAAATGAAAAAAGGCTTGTCCAAGGACACTACAACTGAGACAGCTGGAACAGGGGATTGAACCAGTGACCTTCCAGGTCCAGGATAACTCCCCTAACCACTCCAGAGAAGCTTTATTTTTTCACAGATTATGCTTGAAATTCTACTGTCAAATCATAGTGAGAGTTTTAACAAATATGAACAAAATCTGTTAATAAATGTTACCTACTGCAGCTTTAAAGGAGACATATGCTAAATGCACCTTTTTGCATTTATAAACAATTTTTTGTGCAATTATAGTGTCTAGGAGTGTAGAAAACTTTAATTTATTCTGTCCAGTTACTGCAAAGATATTTTCATATTTGTTTTATGGGTCAAATTTTTCAGTTTGTTCAAAATCTGCTGTTGCTTATTTCGTTTCATTGTTTATTTCATCACACTTTTTTCATCAGAACTACCATTTATGGTAATGTGTTTCCTGCCAACTGGATTTCATAGTCCGCCATTTTTTTCCTCACTGTGTGATTTTGTAGTTCATAGCGTCATGCCAAATATGCAAGTCCAGAAGTGAAAATGTTCGGTTCTGGGTGTGTAAACCCACATTATTATCTACATAGACTACCAGCGTCAGAGCTTCTTCAAAGTGCCTGGTTAAGTTTHATTTTTCAAGGAAATGGACCCACAACAAGGCGGAAAGTGCTTGCGGACAACACAGGATGAATGTTACAACAACAAGGCTGAGTTATGAACTGTAAATGTGTTTTAACTGTCTAATTTATCTGTTTCTACCCTCTGTGTCGGAATATGAGGGGAGAAAGAACAGCTGTGTTTAAGTTTCTTTACTGAACCGGTGTTCAGCACCATGTTTTACTTTCACTTTTGCCCCGCACTGTAATCAGCATGTCCGTGTTGTTTTTCTTTTAAAAAATGCTGGAGTGTTTCAAACTGTGATCTAAAGATGACGTCAGCTGTTTTGAATGCTTTTTTTGCCTGGTGTTAAAACGGGAGCAGCAGAATGAGGCAGAGAAGCAGTGAGCGCTGTGTGTGAAGTCCTCATAAGGATAGCAAGATGGATGTGGGTCTGTCCTTTTATTCTCTGTGTTGCTCTGAGAGTTTTATTTAGGCATGTTGCTGTTTTTGCATCAAAAAAGCTGGGAACATAGTCATTTTATGTAACAAAATATATTTATCTTATTAATATACAAATAAAAACAGAATATTGAGCACTAGATAAAATAAGTAATGATTTTTTTTTTTATTTTAAGAAAGGGCTGAAAGAAGAAATCCTGTGTGGCAGCACTTTATACAGCCTCTTCAGACAAGGCTTAGTTAATAAATGTTTTTTGAGTTTGTTTTGTTTTAAATTAAGACTTGTGTAACATTTGTTATCATTCTTATTCTTATCATGTTAATGGAGGGAGGAAGAAAAAGTTGTATCAGCTTCAAGAATCGGCCAAAAAATATCGGCTGCAGTGTTGTTTTAGTCACTCTGTATTTATGGGTTTTTTTTTGTTCTTATTCAAAATACTGTGTGTTAGATGAGTTTTAATGGTGCAACTTCAAACTAACATGTAATATTCTTTTATGCTATTTTAACCAGACTGTACCCTGCAATGCATTTCATAGAAAATGCACATCTGCAGGCAACTACCTCATCTGGAGAGCCCATATAGATTATTCTTTCCCAAGTTCAAGAAGGGAGAAGGCACAGCAAAGCCTATCAGAACTCCTGAAACCCTAAGTAAGTCTTACCACATTAGTCACTTTTAGTATGCCAACTTGATTTCAATAAATCAAAATCATCCATACTTTAATTATATCTCCCTTATTCAAAGTCAAAGTCGTGTCACAAGTGCATGTGATGTGTGAAAGTGTTGAATGAGAAACATTTCCTCACAATGTTAAACAAAAATTACAAAACAAAAATTTCTCATTCAATACTTTCACACATCATATGCCCTTGTGACACGACTTTGAATAAGGGAGATATAATTAAAGTATGTATGATTTGGAGTTACTGAAATCAAGTTAGCATACTAAAAGTGACTAATGTGGTAAGACTTACTTAGGGTTTCAGGA
>NW_013954764.1:9434-12397 GCF_001266775.1 Austrofundulus limnaeus
GTTCTGGGGGTTCTCCCCCAGGAAATTTTGATGACATTAGATGCTGTTTCCTGCATTCTGGAGTATTTTAACAGGTTGTTAAACACTTGATTTTATGACTATTTAGTATGAATGTTTGAGTCATCCTGGTTTTAAACTCCCTGCTGGTTGAGATCAGGAAATTAATGATAATTTATCAAACGAGTTTAGAGTTCCATTTAACCCTTTTTGTCTATTTTTGATTTAGTTTTATTTGTAACACATGACATTGTGCCAAGCAGTGCTGACACTCAACTACATGTTTAAAATATGAACATTAATCATTTTACACAATAAACAGGTGTAATTATGATAATCACCTAAATTTACTGATGGACCTATTCATAACCAAAACTGACATGGTATCATGCAACCTACAGATAAAATACTAATAAGTTCCTAAAAGATTATTAAATAAGCAGCTTTTCATAAAAATCAGGCCATTATTAAGTCATTTTAACTCATGAACCCAGTCTGGGATGAAGGAGCGTGTGTAGGCAGAGCTGCAGATCTGCTGCTGGGTTTGTGTCCAGGATCGTGTCATCACTGGCCCGGCTGATTTGTCACGCTGACCTCGGCCCTTCCATCACAGAAAATATAGATTATTTAGCACGTTTGGCTGCATCTTGCCCTCAGTTTTTTGGTTCACTTTTCTTTTTAACATTTGCTAATTTTTCCAGCTCACCTTTCTTCCTCTGTTTTTAAATGTGGGAGGGGCCGCTCGAACGTTGTTTCACCAGCTTGAAAGCAGCTGTGTCTGTACCCATCAGCATTTTACAGCTGTCTGACCCGACAGAACACCGGCCGACCTGTGATCATCCAGAACTCACAGACAGGCCGCCGCTGTGTCTGACCCACACGGTGCAGCTCTGCACCCCTCGGTGATCCACAGGTGTAAACCCACGCTGTCTCATGGTGTGTTTAAAGACGGCTCGGAACAACGCGTTACCACATCTTAGTAGCAGATTAGACAGTTGTAAAAGTTGAAATAAGGGAGGGGGACAGCGAGTACATTAACAGATTGTATCACAATTCTCCAATTCCAGATTAATAAACTCTTCCACAGGTTACCATGAAACAACCCGTTTATTTTCCTGATTAATAAATGCCATGTGGGGAAAATTKTATAGCTGATACTGTGATGTCCTGTTCTCCTGAAGGCAGCACAGAGCTGCACAACATGAAGCCGACAGAAACTGATGAGAAGAGAAACATGATACAGTTGCAGTGCCATGTATGCTTTAATGTTACAGACCCGCATTTTTCACAAGCAGTTCAAAGTTTAAACTGCTGTTTTTGGAAACCTTTGGTGAAAATTTTCCCTTCAAGCAAACGCCCCCCAAACGTATTACAGCGCCCCCTTTTGGTAAATATTGCTGCCAACGCCCCCTGGCACCATCACAAGGCCCCCGTTGAGAAACACTACTTTAAGGCTTTCAGCTGAAACCAGGAGAGGCTTTCAGGAGGAAAGTGTCTTTTTCAAATGATAAACCTTTAAGCGACCCAATAAGTATCTTGGTAATAAAAGCATAAATTAAAGAATAATAAACGTTAAATACAACACAACCTGAGCTTATAATAAAAAACTACAATATATTTCCATGAGAACTTTTGCTTCTGGTGTAACACATATTCAAATATTTGAAACAAAAAAAGGCTAACTCTAACTCTACACTGTTGCTGTTTCCACTTTAGTGTGTGCTTTTTTTGAGAGACTGTGAAGAAATAAATGAAAAACAGTTTTTCTTCTCTTTTCTTGTTTACTTCTACGACTTCCTCTTCCAGAAGTCAGAGGTGTTAATGAGTGCACGGTTCTTGCCACCTGAAAACAATTAACATTCCAGAAACCCATCAATAAGGCGATAGTTGGTGAGTGCAGATTTGGTGGTAATTACACCCCTTGGAGGTTTCTGAATGAATACCCCCTCCCACAACTAAACCGTCTGACCCCCCCAGCCCAGACCTGTGCTGCAGAGTCTCCGGCTGCTTCAATAAGTGAAGCCACTGAGAGCTTGAGCCTGGGGTTGGCCCAATTAGAGGTAGAAATACACTGTACCAGATCTTTCTCTTAAATCAGCCTAGCACACAGGTGCCAGGTTTTCTTTTCTTCTAAGTTTTCTTTCAGAAACTTACAGGCTTGTCAACATGAAGGGAAAAGCCTCGTACACCTCAGGCTTGTTGTTGTTCCTTGTTCCACTGAACCTGGATAACAAGGGGCCATGATAACAGACAGTGTTTTTTCTTCCACTTTAGACAAACTGGCACAACAAAAGTTGTCCAAAATATCTATTGAACAACACTCAATGTAATGCAAAACTTGTAAATGGTTACTTTTTTAATTCTGGCATCAGCTATGTTTAAAGAACTCCATCAGACCATTAAAGTGTAGAGCAGAGGTTCTTAGCCTATGGGCCGGCCGCGAGCGCCACCTTAACGGCCTCAAATGAACAACAGTTTTTAACTTTGGGCCACAGAGGGCCGTGAGACCACATTGATTTTTAATAAGGTGCAATAAACTTTCTCACCACTAGTAGCAGTAGTGCACCACTCAGATGTTTAACAACTTTTTAATATGAAGAAGAAGAACCTTAGAAACCTGCTGAGAATGGAAACTTATTTTAAATGAAAAGTAGAAACAAAAATGAAAGTANTTTAATATTTTGACTCTGCGAAGTGAAAAGTGACACAATAAGTGAACGTCAGACGAGTTCAAGTTGATTCATAAAAGATTATGTAATCATTTATTTACACAAATTGAACAGATCATAAGTTACACTGGATTGTGGGGATTCCTATAACAAGCTTCAGAGTTAAATGAGATAAAACTTGCGTCCGAATTTCAGTTCACATCAACTCAGATTACTCATATAGAACAGTAAAACGTCAGTTCTGATGTTAACAACCAAACAATTTACTGGCACTTTTAACTTAAGTTTTGGCAAATA
>NW_013954764.1:14355-15720 GCF_001266775.1 Austrofundulus limnaeus
TGTTGTGGGCAGGTTACAATATAAAAATGTTTGTCACAATCATGTCTTGTGATTATTTGACAGGAGTTTTACTTTTAAACTGTAAGTGTACTTGATTTAGTTATAATAGTTTAGTTAAGATGTAAATACAATAAAAATTAAACCAAGATTTAGAATAATTATAATTTTGATCCATTCATTGGTAATATCTGACTGGGCCTCGTACCACTTTATGTTGAATAAATTGTGCCCCGTGTTTAAAAAGGTTAAGAAGCCCTGTTCTAGAGGAAGGATTTCTCCCCTGCAGCAAGGTGAGAAAAAGACCCTGATGGCGGTAAGCGAGGTGGTGCCTCTGCCTCCCCCACATGACACATGCAAGTGATGGAGTGGCAAAACTGTTCTCATGGCAACCTCCTTTATTTCAACCATCCTCGGCAGGTTCTGACAGACGTGTTAAGCCTTATGGGCAAATTGGAAATGAGACGACTGACCCTATCTTGCTTGCTTTCTGTTTTATTTTTGATAGGCTAAATAAAAGAACAAAGAAACAGGGGATCAGACAGTGAAAGACAACCACCAACAGATAGCAGACGTGATCAGTAACCCCCTTTCTGCTCGTCCCACTGTGGAATCAACAGGACTGTCGTGACATCGCAGGTGGAAAGCTCTGGGAACTTTCTTTGCCAACAGGCCTCGGGGCGAGCTAAGGGACTTGTGATGTTGTCTCTCAGTCCGTATCACTCTCAAACAGTCCGCAGCCTGAACCCAGCTCCTCTGCCATCTGGATTACCTTCAATAAACAACATTTTCAGTCAGCTCCATCAGAGCCTGGAAGAGTACAGCCCTTACATGAAAGAAGAAAAGTGGAGCAAATGCAACAGTGAATGATTTTCCTTTGGTTTCTTCAGTTGAAATGTTCGCCTGTGTCATGAACCTTGAAAAGCTTAGATGTGTGCCAAATGCAATTTTTACAACTTTCAAGAAAAAAAAGTAACCAACTGGGTTAAACTATGTTTGCTTGTGGAAAAAAAGTAGTTACATTTTAAGCATCAGAAATATTTAAATTTAATATGGTACAAAACACAGAATAAAAGTGTATAAATATAAAAGGGCTTAGCTATTCTTTGGTTTTTCTTGAGAGTTCTAAAACAAATACTGTATAAAATAGTGTACAGTTAGTTGTCCACTTGTGCAACATTTTACACCAATAGCGCCATCGCCTGATATTACACCAATATTAGAAGATGATTTTTTCTTCTTTCTGCTGCCTTTCATTTTATTTATCTTTTTTCTTCTGCTGTGCATAGAGATTAATTTGTTTTTCAGTTAAATTGATACATCGTGAAACAAAAAATATAATAGCTGCAACAATACAGTATGTTGCTA
>NW_013954764.1:16060-17650 GCF_001266775.1 Austrofundulus limnaeus
TCTTCAGAGACTGTGACTCTGCTGAAGGTTCTCATCACATCTCCTCTGACCACAGCTGAATCTGAGAGGAGCTGAACACTGAAGACAATCCAGACTTTCCTCAAGTACAACATCACATCTCACTGCACTGACCATGCTCTATAAGAATCTGGTTCAAACATCCCTGAATTTAACCAGAGTCATGAAGATATTTGATTCTCAGTTACAGAAGAGCAAAATTGATATACATAAAATAAAATAAAACACTACCTGACAATGTAATTATGTTTTATTATTTTCATTTATTTAATAAATACACTGCCGTTAAACAACTTAGTGATTACGTTTTGAGATATGTCTATTTTGGGGCTGTAGCCCCCCCTGGAGAAAAAGCCACCAGCTGCCACTGGTTGGAGACACAGTGCATATGGACCCCACAGCCACTTCCTGTTATGCACCAAAAGGGATTTAGGCTGAAGAAAATTTTCAGCACAAAAAAAGGTGGTATCAGCTGGAAGCCTTGCTGCTGCAGACACAACATGCTCCAGATTTAGATTTGTTGAGCATGACACTAACACACGCAGGGTTAACATTTCCAAACCAACTGGAGCATCACATCCAGAAAACCAAACAATCGCCTGATGTTTTTACTTCAGATAAAAGCTCCTGATAAATGGTTTTTGCTTTGCTACTGATACAAACTGAGTGCAGATTTTAGTGTGTTAAGAGGCAGCTGTTATCTTTTTGAACTACACTACATAATTGTTTTCAAATAAAATGTGCTGATAAAAACCTAAAACACCTTTATGTACTGAAGGACAGGAAATGAAAGCATGATCATAGCTCTGTGAAGGAGCCCCTACAAACTGTCTAACTCTCCTCAGAGTGGCTTTAGATCATTTATATTACATACTACAGAAAAAATGTTCTATAGGAGTCTCAGGGCTCCACTAAAGGTTGATTTTTGCAATTTCGTATTAATTATATTACACATAATTTGAATTTAGTGACACTCAAATTTTAAAATGAATTAAGTATTAATTAAATTACTTAATTAATTTAATTTTTTTACTATATAGGTTCTTGGGGAGCTGGTGCTTATCTCCAGTGGATGGAGTTGGTGTTCCTGGACTGTGAGGTCTCAGTTTCAAATGGAGGACAGATGGAAACTGACATGTATAGAAAACCCACCCATACAGACCAGTATTTGTGTTTTGATTCCCACCACCCACTGGAACACAAGTTAGGAGTCATCAGAACTCTGTACCACAGAGCAGACAGTGTCCCCAAAAACACAGGAGCCAGGGAGAAAGAGAAATCACACAAGACAGGCCCTGGAGCAGTGTGGTTATCCTGACTGGGCTTTTCTGAAAGCAGACAAGAAGCCCAAACAGGATTCCAGCCAACAACCAGCTGAAAATGAAGACCCTAAACCCAGACCCAAACCAGTCGTCATTCCGTATGTGGCGGGAGTTTCAGAGAAACTGAGACGTTTATTCTCTAAACATGACGTCCCAGTAGCTTTCAAACCCCAAAACACATTACCACAAAGATTAGTTCACCCCAAAGATCCAGTTCCCCGGCAAAAACAGAGTGATATAATATATACTG
>NW_013954764.1:19477-20686 GCF_001266775.1 Austrofundulus limnaeus
CATGTGACTAACCTGTTTGTCCACCATGTGGAGGCGGAGCTTATAAGGCTGAGTTCACCTGAAACTCATCAGACTGAAGAAATCTCTTGGAGGAGAGACGAAACGTTTCACTAAAGMATAACCATCCAGAGGACCTACTTATTTTTTTCTTTTTGATTTATCTCCAGTGCTTTGTGTTTTCTGGGTTTACTCAGAGTACTCTGCTTCGCTCCCTCATGCAAAGTATCCCTGTGATCTGCATGTGGATAAACATCTGATTCTAGAGATCACATGAACATGGTGAAAGCAAACATGTTTGCCAAACTGCCAACTCTAAACTGTCACTAGGATCTAGTGTAAGCATAAATAGCTTTTTGAGTTATTTGTCTTTGTGTCCCTGGCATCGGACTATGGGTGTACATTATCTCTTATCCAATGACTGCTTTATTACTGTTATCAAAATCAAAAAGCAATAAATTGATAATCTTTTTGCCCAAGTTTGTGTGATCCTGCATGTGTTCATCTGTCTGTTAGTAAAAGAACAAATAAGCACTTGGATAAATTTTTATGAAACTTGATGTACAACTATAATTGAATAACCTATGGAGTCAACCTGATTCAAAATGGCTGCCACAGTAAACTGAAGTTATTAAATATAACAAATGTACAAAAGTTTAAATGGAAAGTATTGCAGGTGACCTATAACACATCATAATCCACAAGAAACACGTTTAAAATGGTCGATGGTCTAAAACAGAGGTTCTCAAAGTGGGGTCTGTGAGCCAGAACTTGGGGGTCCTTAAAAAATGTAATTTTTTTAATATGGGGAAGGATGCAGTTGAAAAACAAATATACTAAACCTAACACAACATAATATTACTATGGCATTTAGGGGTTAAAATTACATTAAATTATGTTTTTTGAACAGCATGGTGTTTATGAGGGTGTTCCTGGAAAATTGTCACCCTTATAAATGGTGCCCAGACCCAAGAAGTTTAAGAAACCCTGGTCTAAGTAGCTCCAGTTTTTAATGGCAGGCTTCTTCACAGATTGGTGGCCACCACTGAAAATGCTCTGGCACCGTTGTTTTTGAGTCTGGGAAAGTTCAAAAAGAGCTGTTTTGTGGATAACAGAGCTCTGGCTGGAATTTGATGATTCAATTCAGTATATATATATATATAATCTAACTGAATGCCATGTGCATGCCAGTGCCCTGCGCCATCATGCAGA
>NW_013954764.1:27920-29377 GCF_001266775.1 Austrofundulus limnaeus
CTCTGATTAAACAACTTCATATTTGATGTGCAAAAAGTAGCATCCATGCTAACTCTGTAAACAAACAAGCCAGCTGATGAGACGTCACGTCTTTACTGCACATGCGTGTCACATCAGTGCTGTGTAGCGTTCACACAGGGGTCTGATACAGGTCACATTTAAAATGTAATGTTCACGCCAAAAGATCCGATTCTTTCAAAAATTCAGAACTGAGCATTAAGACCTGCAGTGTGAACATAGCCACAGAACCTGTAAAGAAAATGCCTTGTCTCCTGAGCAAAGGTTATTGAAGGCCCCAGGCCTACAGGAGTTACCGATGGAGTTATTTTAACTTGTTTGTGCCTGACAATTTTTATACCATGATATTTATTTGTTTATAAACCAAGAAAAGTGCAGGTAGGTGTTCTTAAGCAGCAAGACTGCAGAGAAAACCACCAGGTCCTGTTGTCAGCATGCTGTTTTTGTTCCTGCTACTTTTACATCTTGACTTACAGAGTGTCAGATGTCAGGAAGATGTCCATCTGTTGCAGTGTGCCAGCCACCTCTTAACCCCACTGAACGTGACATGGCATGTCATATTGGTTGATTTTAACAACACATCAGCTTTTTTTGCCGAAGGTCATAGCTGATGTACCTGCCAAAACCCCTGTCTGTGTGCATCCATGTCAACAAATCCTCACTGATGTCTCTGCACCAGAGAGACACAGACCACCACCTTATCTCAAGGGGCTATGGTCGTCATTGTGAATTACATCGCACAGGTACCCAGTTATGGTTTAAAGTGAATAAACAACTTAAGCAGTCATTGCACTGATGCATTTGTGCATGCATAATAAAGAGATATTTATTACCCACTCCCTTTCAAGACAGTTTCAAAATTGCATCATCTTATGAGGAGGGTGTTATAGTTTTTTAGGTCAAGCCTTGTAAAGGAAGTCATTCACTATCTCATGCAAGGTCTTTTGAGATGTATGAGCTGTCAGTTATGGATAACTCTTAGCTACTACGGCATGAGATTTCAACACTATATCTGAAAAATGACTGAGTTAAAGCCCTTATGTTGGTACCAAATTCCACTGACCGTGGCAGTCCACTTGAATTGTGTTGATTCCAAAAGTAAGAAGAGAATACAGAAAAAAAAGTTTATTTCCTGTTGCTCTTTTCACACCAAAATCAAAGATTATAGAAAAATTCTAATGGGCACGGGCCTTGAATATGGCAAATATACTTTAACACATAGGTACTTTTACAGACAATCATTTAACTGAATATTATTATCATAAATTCATTCATTCATTCAATATGAATTTAATACAATGATGTTTTGGGGTATTTTTGAATTGATGTTAAAATATTATTTGGACTTGATTGATTTAAAAATACTATATATATATATATATATCTGTAGTATAATATTAATAATGTATATAATAATCTGTGTAGGCATTGTTCTGTAA
>NW_013954764.1:34266-35448 GCF_001266775.1 Austrofundulus limnaeus
TTACCAATTAGAGAGAATTAATATTCAAAATGTCAACTCAGAGACAAAATAAAATTAAGCTCTCAGAGGAGTTATTATGCATGGTGGGTCTGCAGGGTGGTTAGTGGTATCACAGGTTTATCAACAGGTTATATTAAGTTGCCAGCATCTGAAGCAGGTTTGACCAGGTGATGTGAGGAACTGATCTGTTAACAGAATCATAATTTGATGGGGATTTAATACTTTCAAAATCAAACAGAATTAAAGCCGGACTTAACCAAATAGATGATAGATAACCGACTGATTCTCTTGACAGTTGCAACAGAAAACGGTTAACTAATGCAGCCAGTAATTATGGGTAAAATGTTAGGGTTAACATGGTGATTGCAGTATTTCACACATAATTTTTATGAGGACAAAAACAAAGGTCATAGCATTCTGGTATATAAACAATTCACTAAGATTTTTAAAATAAAACTTGTTTTAAGARGAGGCATTAAAGGTGTCAGTATAGGCTCATAACGGGTTAATTACAAGTAGTGAAGGGTCCAATAAAATCATGTGATGTCAACAGTCTACTGTAATTAAATTTATTTGACTTTTATCAAACGTCAAGCAACTGATTTAAACTTACCTTCATCAATTTGTATAGTGTCATTAAAATAAGGTAAATTAAGAAAATAAATCCAACTTTCTCCATGGTGAACATTTGCTGATAAAAATGATCTAGGTTAAGCATGAGTTTTTATGAGAATTTCTTTGAGAAAATACTTACTAGTGGCAGTACATGGGTTATGAAATATTTAATTTGTGGGATGAAATTGAATTACAACACTGACATTGCTAAACTATGTTAAGTGTTTGAAGTAATAACTACCAATAATTAATGGTTTTCAATATATGGGTTTTAAAAATGATTTTACGGTTACAGAATATTTGGTGGGTGATCCTTATAGTAAGCGACGAGAGTAATTAAATTAAATTAAATAAAGCAATTAAAGGTTACATGACTTAAGTTGATTTGCGGAGGTATAAATGTTCACATTAAAATAGGTTCTAAGGACAACAGGTTCTTCTCAGCAATGAAGTAGTTAAAGATGCACAGTCCACAGGAAAATATTAATTTAAAAACTACTAGAATGAGGAAATTGTGGACTTTGATTAAAAGTAAAAATTGAGAGATATAGTAAGATACAGATGTTA
>NW_013954764.1:36448-37631 GCF_001266775.1 Austrofundulus limnaeus
ACATGGCCATCGTTCACCCTAATTAATCCCTTTTGTTAACAGGGGGTGGAGTGATACTGCCAATGGCAGCGCTGTAGCAGGGGGACAGCTGAAACCGAACCCATAAAACAAGGTCGTAATGAACATCCTGATGAGTACTATTATAAGCTTTTGCAGGCTTATTTTGGTAACAGAAACGAACCATTTATGGACGAGGATCCAGGCTTTAAATTGCTCTTCATAAAGAACCTTCAAAAAGACACAAGTGCTCAACTAAGCATACTCGCAGACTGGCGAGTCAATAAGATTCAACAATTAAGAGACTGGGCGATCGCGATGTTTGAAAAAATAAAATCAAAAAACACAATCAGAAATCTACGTGAACAAAACCACATCCTCTCATTTAGAGCTAGAAGGAGTTCGACCAGAGCCTCCTTCTCCTAAACTAGGTAAAAAGAAACAAAGCTTTCAACCTACCAAAACTCAAAATAAAGGTGCTAATGGGAAACCGTGGTGGGCAGTCAAAACCAAAAAAGTGACCACAGACCTCAACAGTGGGGTCCAGGTCCAAAAAACAAACCAACTAACGGGTACCAAGGGTACCCCAATAATCGTGGATGGCCTCAAAACAGACCACCACGCAAAGGATCTAACCCTCCTTCACCACGTTCAGAACGTGCTGAACAGGGCAAAAAGTCAACAAAGATTGACTACACTAAAGAGCTCAAACATTATAGTGCGGACTTTGAAAGATTGCATCGCGATATTGATGATCTCAAAAAGAGAGACAATGATGATGACGACGATAAAAAACCTCATGTAAAATGTATCGACTTGGTAAGGACAGACTCCATGTGTAACAAAGACACTAAAATCACATCTTTAAACAAAGGGGGGGGGGGAAACCCAAACACGACCAACACTGTGTTGACGGTCCAAACGGACCGAGAGAACACACAGACTGTCCAGCATAACAAGAGAATGCATAGGCAGCCAGAGGTCGCACACTTTCTTTGTGACCTTAACACAAAAGGGTGCGCAAAGAAGTTTTATCTTGAACTGAGACTGGAAGACTCAGTCACAGTGGAAGCTCTCTTAGACTCCGGGTCGGACATAACAATCATGTCAAGCAAACTGTTTGAGGAGCTGCGTGCAGCTGTTGAACATGCTAACAAAAATCTCATCCAAAAGCAATGCTCAGTGG
>NW_013954764.1:38631-39884 GCF_001266775.1 Austrofundulus limnaeus
AAGAAGAGGTTATCAAATTTCTGTTGTGACAACCACAGAATTTCAACCTTGACTGGCGCCGGCTGGCAAAGATTTTATCTTCCTTTTCCTTTCTTACTCATCTCTTAACGCCTGAGGGCGGAACCAAAGGGGCCGCTTCTATTACTAACACGGACGCCTTTGGGTGTCGGAACAGACTTCTTCCTGAATGCCAACAGGGGAAGACGCTGATTCCTCTTCGGAGAACCAGCCGGCCTCGGATCTTGCCCAGAAACCAAGTCGGGCAGAACCGACGGCCTGGACAAAGGCAAGCTGCCTTTTGTCCACACAGAGACGCACGTCTCATAAGTGATTTTAACTCCCGAGGGGAGGATTTTATTTTGAAAGGAGAAACCGGATACATCAGCTCAGATCTTTTCTGGCGAAGATCGAAGCAGACGAAAAGTTGCCTAAAATAACACTTTTCACCGAGCAACAGTGAGCGGGTCGAACGGACGTTCCCTAGCTGATCTAAGGTGAGGCAGTGTATTTGCCCAGAGTGTGGCCAAGAAGCCAGCAACAGGTAAACGCTGTCGTGTTCCTGGTGACGTGTCATGTGGAAATGTTAGCGCAGAGAGGATGTGCTGATCCGGTTGTCACATACCCTTACCAAAATAAAAGCAGAAACACTAATCTTATTTTCACCCCTTTTCTTATCCTTTCTTTGCCAATCAAATTAAAAGTGCCAGTAGAATTGTTTAGTTGTTAACATCACAGCTGACGTTTTACTGTCTATATAAGTAATCTGAGTTTAATGTGGATTAAAGTTCGGACGCGAATTTCATCTCATTTAACTCTGACGCTTATTATAGGAAAATCCACAATCAGGTGTAACTTATGATCTGTTCAATTTGTGTAAATAATTGATTGCATAATCTTTTATGAATCAACTTGAACTCGTCTGACGTTCCCTTATTGTGTCACTTTTCATTTCGCACAGTCAAAATATTAAAGTAATGAGGGAAATGCCTTGGTAAAAACTTCTCTCATAACTTTGTTATGAGAAATATGTAGGCAGACTTATTTTAAATAAGTCTAACCTCTACACACATGTTCATCACTCTTTCTCTCGTCTAGATTACTTTTTAGTCAGTAATTCATTACTAACTGTCCGGTATTTTTTACCTGAGACTTTGAAAAAACAACAACCCAACCAGACATTTAGACAAAGACAATCAGAGACCGGTAAAGTTTAAATGATACACTTTGCGCAAAGGGGAGAAGTTCAATGTCCA
>NW_013954765.1:0-1262 GCF_001266775.1 Austrofundulus limnaeus
AACTATTCAGCACACTTTACACAAGGAGATGCTGTATGGGAGAGTGATGCAGAGGAAGCCTTTTCTCCGCCCACATCACAAACAGAGCTGTTTGAGGTATGGTAAAGCACATTTGGACAAGCCAGCTTCATTTTGGAATAAGGTGCTGTGGACTGATGAAACTAAAATAAAGTTATTTGGGCAGAACAAGGGCCGTTCTGCATGGAGGAAAAAKAACACAGCACTCCAAGAAAAACACCTGCTACCTACAGTAACWTGTGGGGCTGTTTCCATCATGCTGTGGGGCTGTGTGACCAGGACAGGGACTGGGAATCTTGTTAAAGTTGAGGGACGCATGGTTCCAACCAATATCAGCAGATTCTGGAGACCGATGTCCAGGAATCAGTGACAAAGCTGAAGCTGCTGAAGCCGGGGCTGGACCTTCCAAAAAGACAACCACCCTAAACACTGCTCAAAATCTACTAAGGCCTCCATGCAGAGGAACAAGTAGAACGTTCTGGAATGGCCATCTCAGTCCCCAGACCTGAATATTATTGAAAATCTGTGGTGTCACTTAAAGAGAGCTGTCCATGCTCAGAATCCATCAAACCTGAATGAACTAGAGATGTTTTGTAAAGAAGAATGGTCTAAAATACCTTCAGACACAATCCAGACTCTCATTAGAAGCTATAAGAAGTGTTTAGAGCAGGCAWGGGCAATCCTGGTCCTGGAGGGCTGCAGCCCTGCATGTTTTACTTGTTTCTCTGCTCCAACACACCTGATATGAATGAATAGATGATAATCAGGCTTCTGCAGTACGGAGGACCAAAACTGACATAATTAGAAATAAAAGCGGAATTATATGAACCACTAAATAAATACACTTAAAATGCAACAACTAAATTAAAAAAGGAGAACTTTATCTCCTGTTTTATATTTTAATTGACTTTTATATTTATTTTTCCAGGTTAGTTACAGTAAATTATTCTCTTTATTTGAACACATAATTTAAATTTTACTGTTTTGTAATCTATAGTAATTCTTTTTCCTTTTCCTTGTACATGTATTTGTTGTCTTAAATGTTTATACTTAATTATTTTATTTTTTCCCAACAAGTCATTTTATTTCTGTGTTGCATGCTTGTGCTGCCTCAGTTTAGCTAAAAAAGTTTAAAGTTTAGTTTAAACCAAAGGCAAGGAGGAAAACATTACATGTGAATTTATTTTTAACTAAACTTTAAGCTAAACTGTGGCAACACAAGCTTGCAGCACACAGAAATAAAA
>NW_013954765.1:1814-3330 GCF_001266775.1 Austrofundulus limnaeus
GAATTTATTTAATGGTCCATTTATCTATTTCTGCTTTTATTTCTAATTATGTCCGTGTCGGTCCTCCATACTGCAGAACTTGGAAGAGGTAGTTCAGTGACTGAATCAGGTGTGTTGGAGCAGGAAACATGTAAAACATGTAGGGCTGCGGCCCTCCAGGACCAGGACTGCCCACCCCTAGTTTAGAGGCTGTTTTTTTTTTTGTGAAAGGAGGAGCTACTAAATATTGAGGTATGATTTTTTTATGGTGCCGAAATTTATGCACCTGCCTAATTTAGTTTAACCAATTATTGCACACTTTCTATAAATCATATCAACTTCATTTCACTTTGCAAATATCACTGTGTTTGTCCCCTATATGACAAATTTAACTGATATTTTTAATACAAACAATCAATGATTTATAAAGGTAAATCAGGAAAATTAGCAAGGGTGACCAAACTTTTTCATATGACTATGTTACAGGTGTAGGAGTGCATCTGCTACATTAATCCACACGTTTTGGTCTTGCCCTTTGTTATGGAAATACAGTATTTATTTCACAAAGACAGAAATATGTGGGCCAAGAATGAAGGTACTTCGTGGAATGATCAGCTGAGTTTTATTGTAACAACAGGAACACAGAGAACAACATCTGACTGTCCCCCTGCTCTCTGCCCTGTCTCGGTGCTTCTGCTTTCACTGAGACAGTTGAGGCATCATATATACTGTTTAACAAATACTATTATGTCATCTTAGCAAGATTTCATCCTAGGTCAAGGGAAAACAAAGATAAACACAAGTGATATCTAAGAATGATTGTTGTTAGCAAATCTTTTTCTGACTTTAATCATTCTGTCTGCAGATGAACAGCATGTCATGAAAACCATAGGTCATTAAAGTATGTCCTAAATTACMGGCTTAAACCTAAACATATTATTTCCACCACAAATACTAAATTCGTGTCAGCGTCCAAGTACATATGGACCTAACTGTATGTTCTCAGTTTAACATGTTATGTTCAGGCTTTCTCTGTCTGCTCCAAATACATTTTAAACCAGAATATCTCCTCCTCTGCTGGACAAAACTTTTGCTGAATGCTATTCCTGTATATGGTGAGCTCACGTTAGATCTACTGTTTGTATCAATGCACTAAAACCAGCAGAAAGTGTCCATAGGGTGTAATTTTAACACCACAATGAGACCTTRTTCGGAGAGGTTGATAGTACTGATTACAGCAGACAGGGGAGTAAATACTGTATTAACATGATAAATCCACTGACAAAGGCAGTGCATCTGACTGTACCACGCCCTATGACTGTAAAGAAGTAAAACGCTGAATGTATTGCTAAAACCTTCAAATTCCATTTAAAATTGTCAAAATTATTTTAAAAAACAGAAAAAAAACATAGCAAGCTAAGCAAATAACCAATTTACATACTGTAGTATGTATTTATTATTAGCTGTTTTCATTATTATTTATTAGAAGGAAATACTTTGTGGAGTGTTTAAGTAGATCACACCTGCCCATATGGAC
>NW_013954765.1:10644-19906 GCF_001266775.1 Austrofundulus limnaeus
GCCAAAGACCCCGAGAGGGACCCCAAGCACGCAGCCCCCAGGGACACCCGCGCCGGAGGGGGCGCCCACCCACCCCCCAAAGAGGACCACCGGAGAGAACCGGAAGAGCCCCACCAGCGACCACATACAGCAACCCCCGGGGCCAGCAGTGGCGAACTCACAGGCCCCGCCGGTACCCACCGCGCCAGAGTGGATCCAGGCACCGACACAAAGGCCCGGGCCCCCAGGCCGCACCCCCATCCAGGCCAAGGCCCGAGAGGGCCAGGGGGAACCCAGCCCCACGGGGCAGCCACCGGGCCGAGCCGGCACATGCCCAAGCACCCAGCCCCGGACGAGAGCCCCCAGCGTGCCGGCGGGCAAAGGCACAACCCACCAGAGGACAGCATGGTCAGGGGAGTAGTGGGCCCTCAAATGAACCCGAAGAAGGGGCCGCTCAATTCCCAGCCTGACATAAATACAAGTATACATAAACACACTCATACARTCCCACCCTCATCCTCTCACCCACTCATTCAAAGACACATGGGTATGCACTTCTAATGGATGCCACCTTCTAGCTAAACTGAATTCTGCACCTCAATGCATCACAGTCTCCTCTAGTTCGTGCTCTATTTTAATTGTAGTGTCCCTTTTCTGAACAAAATCACCTAATGGTGGTGGGGCAAGCCCATTAAAAAATTTAAAAACAAACACACATCATGATATATTTGATACAAATCAAAGTTTAAAATATGTTAACTAATAATTTTGCAGTAATGAAAATGTGATGGTTTCTTATCAAAAGCTTTAATTGTCCTCTTAAAGAGAGACATGATGGGTTTTACTGTGCCAGCTGTTGTATGTGACCAGATTGTATAACTGTATGTTATATGAGAGAAAATCATTGCATGCATGTACGTTTTGGCTGAGTGTGTAGTAAGAAAAGGTCTTATATGGTGAAAATTTGCTAGACTGAATTTTATAACATTTGAAATTATCTCAACATGATCTTTGAAAGTCAAATTTGAATCAAAAAAAGAGTCCAAGATATTTGCATTTTTCAATCATATCGAGCTTCTCTCCGTTCAAGTTCAAGTTTTTTTTATATATAGTGCCAAGTCACAACATTCGTTAACAACAATATTTGCTTCCTGGCCTTATGTTGATTGACACGAAAAAAACATACAAACAGTTTTTTTGGATACTGAGATGCAAACAGGAATTTTTTAACCAGTCAGATACTGGAATCATGGCTGCAGATAAAACAGCAGCAGATGCTTGCTTTGTTTTTGGCATGAACATAAAATACTGTGTCATCAGCATATAATTGTACTTTTACATCTGAACAAACATTTGAACAAACATTTGGCAGGTTGTTAATGTAAAGACTAAATAAGATCAGCCCCAAAATGGAGCCTTGTGGCACCCCAGCAGAACATTTAAGATGTGAAGAATTTGATTCTACAAAGTTTACAGCTTGAATTTTATTTGACAAATATGATTTGATCCAAGAGAGAGCAGCATTCAAAAAAATAAAATAAGACAGTTTTGTAAATAATTGTTCATGGTTAATGGTGTCAAAGGTTCTCTTCAAATCTAAGAATATTGCTTCAACATAGCCACCCCTGTCTAATAAACTTTTAATTTTTTCTAAAAAAAAAACAAGTGGCTGTCTCGGTAGAGTGAAACTGACAAAATCCAAATTGCATTGGGTGCAAAGGAGTGYGATTATTATTAAGATGTTCTATTAATTTCATTAATACCCATTTTCTGCCACCTTTGAAATGATTGGCAGAATGCTTATTGGTCGGTAATTTTCAAGTTTAGTTTTGTCACCAGCCTTAAAAATGGGGGTAATTTTATCAATTTTCCAGCTAGTTGGTACACAACATTCTTTAATAGAAAGATTTATCAAATATTCAATTGGACCTGCCAGAACTTCTTTATTAGACTTTATTAAATTAGTGTCCAAACCATATATATGCATAGCTTTTGAGTTTTTCAATGACAGAATGATCTTAACAACCACAGAATCAGTTACTTTCTTTATGTTGAATGCTTGTTGATCAGGATGTTAAATATGAATGTCAGGACATTTAAAATTTTTTGTTAATTGTTGAATCAAATGTATAAAAATTATTAAAAGTATCTGCAATGATATCCCTATTGTCACATAGTGAGCCATTCAATTTCACTGTTTTTTGAGGTTTTGTTTAGGCCCAACATTTTATTGATTTTCTCCCATATAAACTTTCCATTTCCATTTGCCCCATTTATCATGTTAATAAAGTAATCTGCTTTGTTCTTACGCATCTGTTTGACTACCTTTTTTCTCAATTAATTTAAAATCTGACGATCACTGGTGAGTCTTGGTTTTAAAATTCTCTTTGTAGAGCTGTCCCTTTCTTTCATTAATTTCCGGACATCATTTTTTTTTAGCAATGGTAGTGTTTTTCTATGCTGTTTTATTTGCATCATTTTAGTTAAATCATCAAGAACCTCCTTAAATTTTCTAGTAAATATGTTACTGTTGTCCTCTATTGTATTATTTGTCAACATATTTGGCCAATTAAGTTGCTGCAAAGAGTATTTTAAATTATCTTGAGCACTTCCAGGAATTATATTAAACTTTTTAACGCTACCCGAGCCAGCAACCTGTTTTCCATTAACGTTCCTGATACATAAAATAAAATTATGGTCAGAGTCCAGATATAAGATAAAAATTTTTAATGATCCTATCAGGTTTATTGTCAAATGTGACCCATCACATCGAAATGAGGATTAAGTCAAATTTGGTCAAAATTACCTAATCATATTTTCAGATTCCTGGCTTTAAAAGCTACATTGATAGTGAGATCCTCCTGATATCATTAGAAGATCCAGAGATATTTAATTTGCCTTGTTGGTTACAATGATAGGGGAGACAGGGAACAGTTGCAACACTTGACTCTGTTATTCAGAGATGGTTTGAATTAGACAAAACAAAATTTAATACAATAAACCTACAGCTGTCTGTTAATAGTCAAAACCATTTATAGATGATTAAAGCATGTACATTCTTCACTATTTGCATTTRAAAATGAAAATTCAGATGTTGCAACTGACCCTGGGACCGGGGGCAGTTACAACATTGTTTGGAGGTGGTTACAACATATTATTAATACAATATATTTCACTGTAAATAAAAGTTGTATTATTTTATATTTATATTATTGTTAAATCAATAAAAACTGTAAGTTATAATGATATTACAGTGTTATTTATTTATTCTTTTTGATCAAATGATGAATATAGATTAGTCTTGATGAGTAGACCTTATAAACAGATGTCAAAGACTCTAATTGAAATAAAATACAGTTGACTTTTAGAGACAAGGATAACAGAACAATTTGTGAGATAATTAACTTTTGTTTTGTCTATTGTCACTGTACGCCTACATTATGTAACATTTACATTGAAACAAACTGGGATTTTAAAACCATTGTTGAAAACAACAACTGTAGAAAATACATCATAAACACTTTTATGTTTTAAACTATAAAATTGTCATGAATACACCTCTGTTTAATGATGGACAGTCATTAAACAGAGGTGGAGGCCTCCGTTTTCAGTTGTCTCCCTCCTACAGTGCTGTTATTGCCAGTATCACTCCACCCCCTGTTAACAATAGGTGTTAATTAGGTGTCAACGATAGCCATGTGATGTGAGTATCAGTCACATGGAGGCAGTGCTTAAAAAGCCTGAATTTCGCCTGAAACTCTCAGACTGAAGAAGTCTTTTGGAGGAGAGACGAAACGTTTCATTAGAGAAGAACCCGTCCAGAAGACCTATACAATTTTTTTCTTTTTGATTTTTTTACCTGGATGACTGAGATGCATCATGACATCCTGCAACACTGGTTTATCAAAACATGYAATCTCCTGGTTCACCAACTACCTAACTGGCAGAACACAGTCTGTTCATGTAGCCGGTTCCTCCTCTACTTTCTTAGAAATTGTCAAAGGCATGCCACAGGGCTCCGTCTTGGAACCCATTGTTTTCTCCCTATATATCATCGAACTGTGCAGCAATTTATCAAATACATCACACCATTATTACGCATATGACACCATCATATATTGCTGTTGATATTCCCTCAGCCAAGCATTTACCTTCCTTCAGGACGCTTTTAATATTATCCAATCATGTTTGGGATGCATCTAGTAGCATGTCATTTATTAGGAATAAAGACTTCTGAGCACTCTAGCATTTGTGCGTGCGGGGGTCATTATGTTACAGCTATGCAGTATCTAGTTTTTTATTATTTTTCAGTGATTTTTGGTCAACTGTAGCAAAAAAAACGGCTGCACCGGTCAACATGAAATTTGGTAGGACTGTAGAAGAGTCTGACTTACACTGCACCAGCCAATGGTTTTACAATAGACCCCATTTTTGAGGAGGGGGTTCCTTTCAAAGTGGGGTGTCTGGACATGCAAAAATGCTTATAACTCAGAAACTGTTCAAAATAGAAGCATCAGATTTCTTTTGTTGTTTAGCTCTGATGAAGCTCTATCCATCAGGCCCACCAATCAGTGCCCCCCACCCCCCAGACCCCCAATTTTCTGACAAAGGGGTGTCTGGACATGCAAAAATGCTTATAACTCAGAAACTGTTCAACATAGGAGCTTCAGATTTATTTTGTTCTTTAGCTTTGATGAAGCTCTATCCATCAGGCCCACCAATCAGTGCCTCCCACCACCCGACCCCCAATTTTCTGAAAAATGGGTGTCTGGACATACAAAAATGCTTATAACTTAGAAACTGTTGAACACAGGAGCTTAAGATTTTTTTTGTTGTTAAGCTCTGATGACATGACATGACATGAAATGACATGACATGACATGACATGACATGACATGACATGACATGACATGACAAGCGCAATACACACGCAATGATCCAATGATAGACAGTGACAAGACAGAGCTTAAATTCACAGAAAACTAATCAGGGAACTTGAAAACACCTGGGGAGAAACACAAGGTAATCAGCAGACTGAGGCGGGGCAGCTGCGCTGAGAACACAGGGGGAACATAGAAACACTAGGATAAACAAAGCATAAAATGACAGACTGACAAATTCACTTCACTTGTAATGATTTTTTTTATTTGCAATTAATTAAATTTAATGGCAACAGTCTGATTAGACTTTTTGAGAAGCTTTGATTCAAAGGTTTTTGGTATCACATTGAAAGATATAACCTGGTGATGAGTTTTTGTTTACTTCTTTTTTCATAAAACAGAAAAATGACTCTAACAAAAGAAACCAACAACTGCCCCATCTGCTGCCAGTCATATGCATCCATGAACAGACACCTCAGAAGGTCCCATGCAATCAGAAATATGCAGGAGCGCATGATTCTTTTAAATCTGGCCTCTGGTAGAATAAACATTCAGAATGAACAGTGCCCTCTGCCTGGATGTAATTACAGTGAGAGTAGGTTAGACAAACACCTATAGGAGGCACATCCAGAGCTGACCCCTGCTCAAAAAAAGAACACCTTTCCTCAACCAAAAAGGCTGTGGCAATTAAATCACTGCCCCTGGAGCCCCCCCAACAAAGAAACAGAAGGTTAAAAAAAACCAAACCAAAGACAAGGACAACCAGACCACATGAGGCCTAATCTCAGCAAGAGCCCCCATCTTAGCCAGAGACCCCATCTTAGCCTGAGATCCCATCACAGCCAGAGCCCCCATCACAGCCTCCAGAGACCCCATCTCAGCCTCCAGAGCCCCCATCACAGCCTCCAGAGACCCCATCACAGCCTCCAGAGACCCCATCTTAGCCTGAGATCCCATCACAGCCAGAGCCCCCATCACAGCCTCCAGAGACCCCATCTCAGCCTCCAGAGCCATCACAGCCTCCAGAGGCCCCCATCACAGCCTCCAGAGACCCCATCACAGCCTCCAGAGACCCCATCTCAGCCAGAGCCCCCACCACAGCCTCCAGAGACCCCATCACAGCCTCCAGAGACCCCATCTTAGCCTGAGATCCCATCACAGCCAGAGCCCCCATCACAGCCTCCAGAGACCCCATCTCAGCCTCCAGAGCTTAGAGAGCCCCAATCTCAGCCGCCAGAGACCCCATCTCAGCCTGAGACCCCATCACAGCCTCCAGAGCCCCCCATCACAGCCTCCAGAGCCCCCATCACAGCGTACACCTTCTAGAACTTCAGTTTCCACTTGACAGTGAGGATTTGGAAAGAATGAGCCACCTTTTCAATCCCAAGAAACCCTCCATGTCCTATGGTGCTGACATTTACAGTTCCCTTGTCCAGTATGTGGAAGGCATTGTTGAATCCAGACAGGATGTCTAGAACAGCCTGGAGCAGGGCTATTCAACTGGCAGCTGTGGGCCACATCCCGCCCAGGAGTGGACCAATTGGTTCATTCATCTCTTAAGCCCAAACCCCTGGTTTTCTACTTTAATTCCTATAAGTTATTTTGGTTTGACATAGAAATGTTTAGCATCTACAGAAATGTCAGAATCTTGGGTACAAGCTGGTAAAAACCATTTTTATGAACATCTACAACAGATAAAACTACAAGCAGTTGAAGATAAAACTATGAAAGTGAAAATAAAATTGGTTAAAAAATTTGGCTGGATGTTCAGCCCTTCAGCTCTTGGCCTGCATCAACTGTGGCCCCAGGATCAGTTTAGTTGAATAGCCCTGGTCTACAGTAATGCTAAGACAGATGTTCAAATTTCTGTCAAATTATGAGGGCATTTTGTATACAGACTGTTCGAAAAAAAAAAAGTCTGCATCAGTATTTCACTTTTAATTCAAAATTTATTTTGTCAATTGAATTTCTGGGAAATGTTATGAAATGTAAAAGTAATAGAAAGCCAACTTGATAAATACTATTGTATTTCAAATCAAATGAATCTCTTGTACACCACTTTTATGAATTTGCTTCAAACTACATCTGATCTAACTACAGATCTGCTGTAATGTATGGTATTCTGTACCTAAGCCACATTTAATGAACATAATGCAGTTACCGCAATTGTCCAGTTATGCCTATTGCTAATTTTCATGTCATAGATTTGTTAATGTAAAGTTGAAGAAATTTTGTAACTGATTAAATGAATTTTAGATTCAGTTTTGTATTTTATAGTTTCTGATCATTGCAGCTTTAAGGCCATGACAGAATAAGAGTTGGTGTGTGTGTGTGTTATCATGTGTTCTTTCTCTTAGCCTAAACAAAACTGAGTGACGTTCTGACATCTGACGTAAAAGGTAACACCTATCGGGTGTAACCAGGAAGAGATGTACATTATAAGCTTCATTATTATAGTAGAGAGAAGTTGTCAGTGTTTTGCAGAGTGTCTGCTCAGAGCAGAACTCCCGTGTTTGTTTTGATTTGGCCCAAGGTTGTACGCTGAGGCCAGTGCTGTTAAACACTGAATGAACCTGAGTGGAGTCAGAAGATCAAAAATAAAGTTTTAACAAGAAATCCAGCTGAATCCTGTTTATTMGGACATACCATTTTGAACAATGCATATTTTTCCAACAAAGTAACAAATTTGTAGACAAACCTATTTGCAGTGTGATTTACAGTGGAAAAACTTTTATATTTTTGTGATAGACTGGCAACCTGTCATATGTGACATACTTCACACAATCATTGCTCGAGGTATGCACTTAAACTATGTCCCTAACAACTACTGAATTTTGACTAGGGATATTTCAGGATATTTCTTATGTGTCATGATAAGAATTCAAACCTCTAAAATAATTGAGACAAAATGCCAGTTTTCGTTGGTCAAAACTTGGCTATATTGCTAATGCTATGTCTAGAAAGAAACTTCAATATAACATCTACATTGTAACTGTAGCTTAACATTTTATACACTGCAAAATCTGTCCATCTTACCAAGTTTTAAAATCTTATATCCAGCCAAAAAGTCTTTTTGATCTTGTTTTGAGACTGATTTACTAAACAAGAACTGATTGTGTAAGAACAATCATCTTGTTTTCAGAATGTGTAAGATTATTTGTCTTGTTAGTCTGAAAACTTGACTCAAATTAAGTCAAAATATCTGCCAGTGGARTAAGAAAAYTTTACTTGGTAAGATTCTTGAAATACTTGATTTGACTCAATTTTTTCTTAATTCAAGAAGTCTTACCAAGTAAAATTTTCTATTAAAATAAAGTAAAATTTAAACTACAACAAAACAACATTGTGAACAACAAAATAGCATTGTGAATGTGAGACAGTGTACAAATTGCATTTAAATAAGGCCAAAACCTGTGGCACAAGTTGCAATGCAATCATGAACATGTTTTGAGAAAGCATGGTAATCGTGTAAGTGGCCCAGGCACACGTAAGGTTCCAAAACATGTTGAGGATTTCAAATAGTTGGCTTTGACAACTTCTATCGTCATGTCACCATTTGGATTTTCCCACCCAACCCAAAACCTCATCAGCAGACTGAGCTGGAATGGAGTGGCTGTAAAAACAAAAAAGAAATGCACATATTAGAAGTCAAATTAGATTCAAAATTCAAACAACACAATTACATTTGCCTATTTCAATGTACCTGATGAATCCAACAGTTCGCATCAGAATGCTCAGTGGGTAAGGCGGATCATCATCATCATCGCTCCCCTCTCCTGGCCAAACAATGTGGCCAAGAACAGCCTACCACAAAATTACAGAGATACACTTTTTAAAAAATGTATCTTTTTTAATATCTTTATTCTGCCTTTTAGTCATATATTATATCTGTGCTGTAAGAATGCTGTCAGCATGGCAGGGAAACACCACTGAAGCATAGCCAACAGCTCAGTGTCTTTCAGTCTTTTTATGTGTTTTGTTTGCCTTTCAATTCGTCCAATTACCTAAAACCATTATTTAAAATAATTACATTTATTTCAATACATTTTACATAGTGCCCTAAATGTTGTCACAGGGCACTGTACAAAAATTACAATAATGTTATGGTAATCTAAATAATGTAATTTAAAAGTTAGTCTTACTGAATGATGGAGTAGTTTTTGGAACAGCCATTTGAGGTTTTCTGCATTGACAGAAGGCAAATCCCAGGCAATAGCCAAACTGTTGTTCACTTCCTCCCTCTATTGTTCAGTGAGGGGTTTATCATCTTCAAGCTTGTAGAAAAAAACATGCACTTTAGTATATTCAAAAACTAGCAGAAAAATATGCATGTTTTCAATATTTGATAGTTACATAAAAATTGGGTAAGTGGGTATTCACCATGCATGCATATATATATATAT
>NW_013954765.1:19997-21756 GCF_001266775.1 Austrofundulus limnaeus
ATGTGGAATGGCGCAGGGAAAAAGTATTTAACACACTTACTGAAATGTATCTAATAATTTGTACCAAAGCCTTTGTTGTCCAAGACAGCTTCAAAATGCCTTGTCAAGAGACCTGACCGCTCCAGTCACCACTAGGATTGGAATCAGACCTGCAGAGCCCCCGCTTGACCCCCAGCAGAGGAGGGAGCGTGACAGGAAAAGAGGCCACAGGAAGAATCGAGGTGAAGGCCGAGAAGAGAAGAAAATGAATCGGCAGAGGAAGCAGAAAAGATTATTGAAGTTAATCAATTTTAATGCTGGGAAAGAATTCATATGTAACCTGAGTAATGATTATGCTTAATTGCAATGTGTGTAATTTAACTAATGTACTATGATGATTATTGTGTTTTTAAATGTAAAATGGTGATATAGGAAGGAAAGAATCAAAGTGTGTCTTAAGATGAAGGAAGGTTGGGTGTGTGCTGTTTTGGACGGTGAAGTACAGGGCACATTCCTGTGATAATAAAAAGCAGATGTGTGGGTTTTGACTCACCACAGAAATAGTCCCTAGCAGTCCGGTACTCAAAAGTCGGCAGGATTACTTCATTCTGGAAAGTACAGAAAAACCCATGGTGGGAAGTCCCCACCTTACCACAGAAGGAAAGGAGGGGGTGAGCAGACTCAAAACAAGAGTGTAAAAGAGAGCAGTTTTCGGCAGTAAGCGTCTTCGTGCCGTCAACTGGAGAAGAGGCAGCAAGAAGGCCAGGACAGCCTGAGCAGAAGAGCAAGCAGATCTGAAGACCCTCTCAACTGGGACAAGCTGACAAACTTCTCTCCAGCGAGTCCAAGGACCGAAGACCAGATTGAACCCAGCCCAGTTCTGAGAAGTCCTTTTCAGGCAACAATCTGATGCACCTCATGGAGGTAAAGCCGRCTGCTCCAACCTGTCCTGCCATCCCCAAATTAACAGAAAATGCCACACCACCTAATTAGGAAGATAGGTCAGCATATTAGAGCATTTTATTTTTATCACCATCAACTATTAATCAATATTCTTAATCTGTATAACCAAATGTGGCTTTTCTTGCAAATTCCTATTAAACTGCTTACAGCATCGTAAAGACAAATTCATGACTGGACATTGATTTTTGAAGTTGTCCTTTAAAGTTTGGTTACTTGAGAGTTTTGTTACTTTAAAACAACAAGTTAATAAGATATTAATGAGCATGGTTACTTTGAAGCCAAGAGGTAACAATATGAGGTCATAGATCAATAATAAGTTCATTTTTAATGGTTATTAACCTGGGGAGATAGGATAACTCCCCTTTAACAGTTCCCTTGAGACCTATTGTACAGGTCACTAAATTTCATCTTGGTCACAATAAGAAGTGCACATCCTGCCAAGGGAGCGGCTGCCAGAGAACAGTGGTGACCAGCAAATGGAGGCGTCCTGAGCTACTACGCCAACCCAGAGGCCGGGGTTCACGAAGGGAGCGACCACTGGAAGGAGGGTAGCTGGAGACCGAGCTCAAGGCTCCCGCCTGATGACTCCCGGAGGAGACACGCCAGACTCAGCCGCACTGGTCACCCCTAGGTGGCTGTACGTCTGTATCGCCTCCTAAACCAAGAGGGAGACATCTTCTCCTCTCCAAGACACATGAGTGTCCTGTGGGTAAACTGGGGGAGGAGCCACAACGGATTTCAGCCTCCTGTATGGAGAAACCAGTCGCATGCATTGCTCAGGTGTGATTTTGGCCCATTCTTCCACACAAACAGTCTT
>NW_013954765.1:22756-24223 GCF_001266775.1 Austrofundulus limnaeus
ACTCTTTACTTTTACCCATCATCAGCTGGTTCTTGTGTGATACCTGGCCATCATTTGGGACTGAACCTGCTGATATTAATTTGCACTGACATGGGGAAGGCTTGCTTTATAATTACTGAGAGTTCAGAGAGTTCTTGGCTTTCCATGCCTTTTTTACACCTCCCTTTCTTCATGTGCTCAATACTTTTTCTCTGTGCCATTCCACATTATTACAAATAACTTCATTTCTGGACATTTATGGTTTGATTTCTTTGTATGTATGGATCACTTGGGTTGTGTAGCAGTAACCTGAAGAAGGTTCTACCTCAAGACTTTGGCCCAAAGCATTATTCTGTCTCATGTCTACAAGAGAACAGTGACCCATTCATTCATCTCCAAGCTTGTTTACTATCTACGAGTGGTAAAGTTAACAACAGGATGCAAGAGACCTCCTGTTGTTTGAGTACTGTGTAAGACCCCTTTTGATGTGCTCAAAATGGCCGCTTATCACAAAGAACTCAAGATCTTTGCAGACATGAAGTCTACCAAAAGTAGATTATGCAGACTGAAGCCCTCTTTGGGACCGATCTCCTGCTGAGTTTTGTCACATACACCAGCTTCAAAGGCACATTCATACTCATTTACGGTTCCAGAGCGCCCCCAAAAGACTGGTTTTTATAATTACACCGTGAACYTATGTTTTTCTGTATTTCTCATTCTGATATAAAAAAAAGTATTATTGTATTTTCTACGTGATTCAATCAGTTGGAACAATGTACTGTTTAATTACTTCACAAACAATCTTATTTCTGTGTTTAAGCAATTTCAGTGGCAACAGACGGTGTAAGAAGGCAAGTCATGTGACTATTCTCAGCCAATCATGAGTTTCAGAGTCAGGACAATAGAAGCCAGTTTTAYAAGCAGTCAGTCAGTCGAAAAAGATGATGAAGGAAGAAGCAGCGTGAAGGCTTAGCTTCAGTTTCCCTGAGGGGATAATTTTTCTTTATTTTATTTTATTTTATTTTATTTTCGTATTTTTGACGGAGTTATTTGGGAGTAAACAAGTTGCGTAGGATTCTAAACTGACTTTCATTCACAAAGTCAGGACCCAGCAGAGCAGCAGAGGTGTGCCGAACTTGCGTGAGCTGAGAGGGGTGCCAACCCCTATCCGAGCGCCAGGCTATCTACATGGGACTTTGTGAGACAGTCTAAAGCTAACCTTCATCCAGAGGTAAGACAAGGCTGTTGGTCTGAACCATCGCTAAGTACCCCAGAGGTCTGCAGACTGCTTCGGTGAGCCACGCTTAGCCTCACTGTGATCTGCGGGTGTMCTCTCTTTATGTGGATGTAACAAGTTGGAATTAGCGCAAATTGTGTTCTACCACATAACTTGGTCAATTTTCTTTAATTTACGCCCCTCCTTGCTAGATGGATTAATTCTTCCTTTCATTAACCTTTAAGTTTCTTATAATTTTTGTTAGTGTAGAT
>NW_013954765.1:25223-27149 GCF_001266775.1 Austrofundulus limnaeus
CTTGATTATAGAGAATAAAATGAAATAAAATGTCCCTTAATTGTTTAAGAAAACATGTTATGACCATAAAAATTGAACAGAGTTCTGTTCTTTAAAGGAGGCCTTCCGTGGTCAAGTTCAAAGGCAGGTGGGACGTTTATTCCACCCAGGGTGACCACTACAGTGTAGATGAGCTTAAGTGATTCAGTATGAAGGATGCTAGAGTTATTATGGAATGACATTAGTGCTTATTATTAAACCTCAAAGCTTTGATGATAATGTTTTCTGTCTACCCAAAATAATCTGTTGTATTGTGACCTCTGAATCAATTAATACAAGGTATATTTTGAAACAGTCCATCTGTGCGTAATTTATTGGGTTTTGCTCTTTAAACTGGTAGGATTCACTACCCAGTATCTGAGACTGAGTTTAAGATCTATAAATTATTTTCCTGAAATATCAGATGGTGCCCTTTGTCGATTAATAAATTACGAGGTATTTATGATTTAGTGATCGTCCGTAACATCGACACAGCATATCCCTACAGTTGTTACCAACATCTGGTGAAAATTTCATGTCATTAGCACCTCTAGTAATATATTTACTGAGAAAAATGGRGACGTGTTCAATACTTATTTTGCCAGCTGTGTATAATCAGGGTTGGACAAATCCTATTGCCGACTCAGGTGAAACCCATTGTCGGGCAGGTGGCTGTGTCCCAATGCCTGCCCGACCTGGCAGGTAAACAATTTATTTTATTTTTTTCTAGGGTCATTTATTCAAAATATTCTGACAAAAATGAAGRAAAAAGGCCTTTTAAAACACGTAAAGAGAGAATAAATCGTCAAAATGTCCCCCGCTCGCTGTAGAAAAATTACACCTTCCGTCGTGTCGCAGGATCACAAATTCCTCCCTCCTTCCTGCAGCACATCGCGCAGGAAGGAGCTGAAAGAAGCATTATGAAACCAGACTTTTAACACGTTTATTCAAGGACAGATCTGAGTCTAAGTTGACTCCTAGGTTTTGTATGTTCTGTTTAACTGTTGGACCCAAGGAGCCAAGCTGATCTTTTATCTCTGTGATTTTATTTTCTGGTGCCAGAATCAGTGTCTCAGTCTTGGAAAGGTTAAGGGGCAGAAGATTGTCTGATAGCCAGTGATTAATTTCAGTGATACAGTTTAGAAAGGAATGCAGTTTGTGGTAGTTGGACTCATTAAAAGAGCAGTACAGCTGCAAGTCTTCTGCATAGAAGTAGAATGAGATGTCAGGGAAATTCTTTATGATCTGACTCAGGGGGCAGATGTAGATGAGGAATAGAACAGGGCCCAGAATTGAACCCTGTGGTACTCCGCAGGTGAGTTGTGCTGAACCAGAATATGTTTGATCTACAAGGACTGAGAAGGAGTGGTCTGAGAAGTATGACTTAAACCAATCAAAGACAGCTCCAGATATCCCTAGGTTTGTCAGATTACATAATAGAATGGCGTGATCCAGTGTCGAAGGCAGAGGAGGGGTCTAATAAAAGTAGAACAGAGTAGAAGCCTCCATCAGCAGACATCAGTAGTTCGTTAGATACTCGAAGAGCCATCCATCATCAGTGTTCTAACCAGTTCCAACATCCATGTATCAGTTTTTCATAATCACAAGCTGACAAAACTGACAAAAGTTATTTTCTTTATGTCACCAATGTTWGTCACAGAGTTAGTTTATGTTCTGAAGGCTGCATGATGTCATGTCAGTTTGTTATGAGTGGACCTGTCATTAAATCAGGCAAAGAAATGCCTCCTAAATTCACTGCTGGTAGTTTTCAGTATTTTACCTGTTTATTGGGTAAAGTTCTTAGTTTTAAACATGCAGTTGAGGCTCATCATTGCTTGGCATAATGGCATGTTCTGTTACAAATAAAACTAAATCAAGAATAAACAATATACGGTGGTCACGTGACCA
>NW_013954765.1:28545-29010 GCF_001266775.1 Austrofundulus limnaeus
GCGCATGGAGGCGGGCACGCGCTCTTTGTCAGAGTTCTTCGTCCCATCGAGCTGCTAGCACCCTCTCTCGCATCTCTCGTTAAATAAACATGTCTAGAAGCTGAAGTTATCGTCTTTTCGTCATTCAAGTGTTAGCAGAACAAGGTTTTTAACATCCAGCAGCTTACAGGCAGACGCTCACTGATTTTCCAGCGAACCAGCCGAAGCAGCAGGAGTGAGCAGATTTCAGACGGGAGCAGACAAAAGAGAGACGGATCCAAGCGGCCGACGAAGCCCAGAAGAACCTAACCGGGCCGAGACTCGACAGAATGGCGTCACGAAAGTAGGCCTGTGTAACCATAAAAAGGTTAATATTGAATTAGCAGGGGTTTATCGGCCGTACAATCTCTGTTTATTTAATTTTTATACCTTATGGACTCAGGGCAGGTCATGTGCGGGTCTCTGTAACTGCTAGCAGCATTGGGC
>NW_013954765.1:30010-30857 GCF_001266775.1 Austrofundulus limnaeus
ACACACACACACACACACACACACACACACACACACACACACACACACACACACACACACACACACATGTATATGTAGAGAGACATATATATAGAAAGACAGATATACAAATATGTGTTCAGGAGAATGTGTAAATTGTGTGTATATATGTGTACTTTGTATACTGCTGTTTTCTATAATATGTCTTCATTATGTGTCTACCTATGCAGATATCTTGCGACTGGGGACTCGTAAGAACATCTGGAAGGAGTTCCGAGAATGGGGGCGAACTGTGCAACCAGAGCAGCTACAGACGCCCGAGATGTGTACATGGCGTACTTCTCCACAGAGGGAGCAGTGTCATGGCAGCCAACTGAGTAGTCAGGTCCTCTACAGGACTGACCCACAACGGCTCTTTTAAGAGCCACCTACAAACCTAAAGAGCATTGACCCATGTCATTTGTGCATATCATGTATCAAATATCCTATGACCAAATTCAACAATTTACAAAATCAGAAGTGTAAAGTTGTAGAAGAACAGATACAGATCTGTATTGACAGATTTATTCGAAAACAAAGTAAATGATTGTGTACAAACTATAAGTGACACATGCAAATGTAGATAAACAAAACAGTACAAAGCAGAATTGCACGTAGTAAAAAAAGGTACAAAAAAAAGATTTCTAAGAACTATTTATAAAACATTATGTACAAAATATGTGACTCTGGCAAATGTATATAAAAAAACAGTAAAAAGCTGAATTGCACATAGTAAAAAATGGAAAAAAAAAAGATTCTAAGAACTAGTTATAAAACATTATGTACAAAATATGTGACTCTGGCAAATGTATATGAAAAAACAGTAAAA
>NW_013954766.1:0-698 GCF_001266775.1 Austrofundulus limnaeus
GATGGATGGATGGATGGATGATGTGTCCCATGAGCCTTTGCTGCCTGAGTAAGTGTACAGACTAAAAACACAAACAAAAAATGTGGGTGACTTCTAACTTAATCATAAAAAGTAAAAAGACTTTACTTAAGAAGTATTTGCATTTCCTCCATTATATCATTTCATTAGGCCCGCAGCCCTTGGGTAGATTTTCAATTTGGCCCTCTCAGGGAAAAGGTTTGGGCACCCCTGCTCTATATGTTAACCATAACTTATTTTTCAGCCATTTTTAAACACACAAAACTGGAAATCTGTGAAGAAGTAGCCAAGAACAATCTTTCAATTCTAAATGCTAACCAAAAATTCGAAATGGCCACCACAGCTCACTTTATAATGCTATTTCAGCCTGTTTAAGATCTATTAAGATGAAATCTGTTGTGGTGTAGCCAAGATTGATCACTTGCCAATGTCAGTGTTGATCCAAGCAGCCGATCAAGCTAATCATTAATGCTAATGCTAATTTTACAAAAAAGGCTATAAATCAACTTTTTTTTACATTTCCAGCTGAAAATGTATACATTACAGTGTATCAGAGAATAATATTTAACAAATTCTGAAATCCAAAGTCTCCACCCACTTGTAAACTGTTTGGGGGTGGCACCAAGGGTGGCCAGTTGGATGCAAGAGGTGGCACTTTCCACCCCAGCCACTCCTTCGAC
>NW_013954766.1:820-4265 GCF_001266775.1 Austrofundulus limnaeus
GCTATAGCTTTAGTAAGTTGATTAGTGTGACTTGAGATCATAATTTATGAACAAAATAGCAAAGTATTTAAAATAAAAACCTGCATCACAGAACTGCTGCTTTAGTTCACATTTTGAACAGTTAATTGTAATAAAATAAAAAAAAATACCTTTCTTCTTCTTGTTGACCACAGCATAAGTCACCTGATCAGGGTCAGCTGCATCAGCTGCAACTGAAAGTTCACAAAAAAGGAACTGTAACAGATTTACTGAAAATGATTAACTCAAAGAGTTTTCGAGACGTTAGGATTTATGTTTTGTTTGTGTGAATTCTAGTTCTTGGTTCTTTTTAGTTTTTCTCTGGTTAGTTCATGTTCCTCTGTTCAGCCCCACACTCCTGCACTTGATTATGGTTCTCTCTGCACAGGTGTTGGGTATTTAGTTTCTCTTCATATTGTGTTTTTGGTTTGTTCTTTATTTCTACATTATACACTTCGTCAGTCCTGTGTGGTAGTGGCTGAGAGTCATTCACAACACAGTTTGTCTGCAGGATATTTAGTTATAATGTCTGAAATCACAGAGAACATTTTTTTATTTTAACCAACATGATTACAACTTAGTCACTTATCATCATGATATATGGACTAAAATAAAAAGTCTGTTTGATTTTGTAAACTTGTTGGGTCATTTTTACAGTTAATGACCAACTTTTTTGTAGCCTGGTTTAAACCAGACCCTGTCCTTCACTTTGCTTCGTACAAGGGTCTGGACTTGATGCATAGACAAGTGATTCTTGCAGGAGGCGTGGCGTCTGCTGAAGTTTAAAATGATTGGATCAGTTGGCTGCGACGTATGTCGCTGTGACGGTGGCTAAACTAAGAAGCTAACCGGAAATTGTATGTGCTGTAAACAACCCTACTGAGAGGAGAAAAGTACAGAGCTGAACGAGACGACTGTAAATAAGAGCTGCTGCTTTGTCAGAAACTTTAATTTAATTTGGAAGCCTTACCAATACTAACTGGCTTCATTCACTCCCTCCACTGCCGTATGCTAAAATAACTAGCAGACACTGCGCAGAAAGTCGACGTTGTTCAAAACTCCTCCTTCTGTTTGCTGATTGGCCCAGGTAAAATAAACTACAAGCAGACACTGCTCATAAAATTGACATTCTGTTCTCTGATTGGCCCGGCTAAAAACCTGCCAGTGAAATCCATCACAATGGGAGAAGTCCCAGATGGAGCAGTGAAGGGAAACTAGAATTGAGCGGAGCTGAATAGGAAGGCAAGGGCCAGGCTAACTTTTTTTGTATTCACTCTTTGTTTTGGTCTTCTTAATACCCAAACAGAAACAAGTTCTACACAAAAGGTCCCTTCCTTTTTTATTAGAATCATAATATTTCCTTAACTTTCTCTTATCATATAGAACTAATTACCATCCTTACTTGGGGAGAAAATGAACTTTACCTTTGTGTTTCCTGTAGAGAACCAGTCCAAATATCAGCAGCAGCAGAGTCACTAATGTAACACAAAGCAGGATAGTTGTAGAAGACTGACTGTCCACCGGTTGAGTCTCTTTAGGGGGACCTGAAAAAAATTGCATTTACTAAACCATAGATTTTTAGTATGAGTACCATTTATGGTTTTTGAAATATTAAACTTTATTTGAGGTCCACTGGTATACAATAGCAAAATTATTCAACTTGGATTTGGTCCAGTATTCCCCAGTAGATGAAAGGGTAGCTTTTGGGTAAAGGGATCGGCTCTGATGGTTGTTTGTGCCTATGTGCTGAATGGCAGTTCATCGTACGCAGTCTTTTTTTTTTTTTTGCCATCGTACTCAGTCTTCTTAGAGCCCTTAGTGGTTGTGCTGGAAGGTGCTCCAGCTGGGGATTCCTTTATTCTGCTGGGGGGACTTAAATTCTCATGTAAGTAATGACTATGTGACCCAGCGGGGCATGACTTGGAGGAAATGCCTCTCTGATCTGAAGTGGTGTTCTGTTGTTGGACTTCAGTTATAGTCAGAGTTTGTCCACCATAAACACCATTTTCTAACATGAAGGTGTCATAAGTGCACATGGCAACAGGGCAACCTACATCACAGATTGATGATTGACTTAGTAGTTGTGCCATCTGAACCACAGCTCTGCTGTTGCCGAGACAAAAGCTCAGATGTGAGAAGAGTTCAGTGAGGCCTTGGACAAAGACTCTCGATCAGCTCTGTGGAGATTCTGGCAAACTACCTGGTGGCTGAGGTGAGGGAAGCAGCACTTCACTAACTCTGTGCTGAGTGAAGGTGGAGTGCTGTTGACCTCAACTAGTGATGTCATCAAGAGTTGAAAGGAATACTTCTTGGACTTTCTCAATCCCACTAGTACATTTTCTATGGAGCAAGCAGAGTTTGAGAATTTTGGGGGTGGTCTGTCCATAACTGGGGCTGAGGTCTCTGAGGTAGTTAAAAAGTTCCACAGCAGCAGGGTTACATGGTGGGTGAGATCCACCCTGATTTCCTCAAGGCTCTGTATGCTGTGGGTCTGTCTTAGTTGACACACCTTTGCAACATCACATGGACATTGGGGGCAGTGCCCCTGGATTGGCAGACTGGGGTGGTGGTTCCCCTTTTTAAAACGGAGGATCTGATGGTCTACTCCAATTACAGCGGCATCACTGATGTGGTTCTGTTGGCATCATTGTGCCGTGATCTTCAGCTCTTACTGGAGCAGTTCACAGCAGAGTGTGAAGCATCTGGGATTAGGGTTAAAAAACCTCAAAATGTGAGTCCATGGTTTTCAGTCAGAAAAAGGTGGACTGCTCTCTGTGGGATGGGGATGAGATTTTGCCTCAAGTGAAGGTCAAGTGTCTTGGCGTCTTGTTCACAAGTGAGGGAATAATGGAGTGTGAGATTGATAGACAGATCAGTGCAGCTTCTGCAGTTTTGCAGACTCTGTACAGGTCTGTGGTGAAGAGGGAGCTGAAATTAAGGAGAAGCTCTCTGTTTTGGCCTACATTCCTACTCTCACCCATGGCCTCGAATTTGGAGTAGTGACCAAAAGAAAGAGTTCCCGAATATAAGCTGTGGAAATGAGTTTCCTCTGCAGGGTGTCTGGGCTCTCCCTTAGAGATAGGGTGAGAAGCTCAGTCATCCAGGAGGGACTCAGAGTAAAAGTGCTCCTCCTCCACGTCAAGAGGAGCCAGTTGAGGTGGTTCATCTGGTTAGGATGCCTCCTGGACGCCTCCCTAGAGAACTGGGAGGAGACCCCAAGGAAGACCCAGGGAACGCGTTGGGGTCTTCCCAAAAGAGTTTGAAGAGGTGGATGTAGAAAGAGAGGTCTGGACTTCCCTGCAAGCTGCTGCCCCTGTGACCCAACTCAGAATAAGCAGAAGATGATGGATGGATGGATGGATGGATGGATGGATGGATGGATGGATGGATGGATGGATGGATGGATGGATGGATGGATGGATGGATG
>NW_013954766.1:4741-10091 GCF_001266775.1 Austrofundulus limnaeus
GGTTAGGTTATGGTTAGGTTAATCCGTTTTGTTTCAAATGAAAAAATGAACTGCCTGAATGTACACGGACCTGATTGGCAGTCACTGTATGACATCATCAGTAAAATGTAGCCTATGACTGTTTTCTGTTTTAGGTTTCTTTTTTGTGGCAGCAGCTCTGTCAGATGTCAGATCTGCACCAAAATTCAAACATTTGGTCTTTGTGATGAAATTAGCCTGCCCTAAAAATTAATGAAAATCTGTCTATATTGTTTTGGTTAATCTTGTACACAAACATTACCAATAACATTCCTTCCTTGGTGGAGGTAACGACCAAAAATACAGGGGTTATAACAGTTAATTTGTTAAAAAAAATGTGTATTCAACCAGGGAGTTAATTATTTGTCAGGTGTTCAACAGTCAGTGTTTAATCAAGGAGTTTAATCATAGAGTTCTTATGGAAAAAGTAACAGAACTTATATTTTAGAGAAAATGTGAAATGAGTAGTTTCAGCTGACAAGGTAAGTTTGACACATTTCTTTATGAAGGTTTTTTTTTGTGTTAGAAACATGCAATTTTATTCATAGTTAAGACATAAATGACAATAAATTGACCCAGTTTCCTTTTAATTTCACAGATGGTGAACAGTCTCAGAGCTCTGGGAGTCTTCGGATTGTTCTGATTGGGAAAACTGGCTGTGGAAAGAGTTCGTCAGGGAACACCATTCTTGGAAGAAAGTTATTTACAGCAGAATCAGCTCAGCAGTCGGTGACTAAGAGCTGCCAAAAAGGCCAGACTGAGGTTAATGGWCGTTCTGTTGTTGTTGTTGACACTCCTGGTCTGTTTGACAGCACTTTGTCTCATGATGAAGTTAATGAAGAGTTGGTAAAATGTATCAGTCTGCTGGCTCCAGGACCACACGTCTTCCTGCTGGTAATCCAGATTGGCAGATTCACACCAGAAGAGAAGGAGACACTAAAATTACTTAAGGACGTTTTTGGAAAAAATTCTCARTCATTCACTATTGTTCTTTTCACAAGAGGAGATGATCTGGAAGCGGAGAGAAAAACTATTGAAAAGTACATTGAGACAAGCTGTAATGATTCATTTAAAAAGCTGATCTCTGACTGTGGAGGTAAATACCACGTGTTTAATAATCGTGATAAAAATAACCAAACACAAGTCAGCGAACTGATCCAGAAGATCGACACCATGGTAAAGACAAATGGGGGCAGCTGCTACACAAATGAGATGCTGCAAAAAGCTGAAGCTGCCATACAGAAAGAAATGAAGAGAATCCTGAAGGAAAAGGAAGAAGAGATGCAAAAACAGAAAAAAGAGCTGGAAAGAAAACATGAAAAAGAAAAAGAAGAATTGAGAAGGAGAATGGCAGAACAGAGAGCAGAAATGGAAAAAGAGAGAAAACTGAAAGATGAACAACTAAAAAAAATGGAAGAAAATATAAAAAGGGAGCGAGAGCAGAAAGAGAGAGAGCAGAAAAAAAGAGAGGAAGAAGAGAAAAAAAGAAAAGAAGATGAACAACAACAACAAAAAGAGTGGGAGCAAGAACGAGAAGCTTTGGAGAAAAAAATCCAATCAAAATCAGAAGAAAAAGAGACCATCGACAGAAAACTGGAACAGATGAAGAACGAGACAGAAGAAAAACGAGAAGCCAGAGAAAAAGAAAGAAAAGAGTGGTGGGAAAAACGACAGAGAGAGGATGAAGAGACACGGAAAGAAGAAGAATTAAAACTGAAAAAGCTTCAAGATGAATTTGAGAGGAAAAAAAAGGAATTTGAAAACCAAAGAAAAAAAGAAGATCAGAAGAGAAGAGAACGGGAAGAGAAGGAGAGAAAAGAAATGGAAGATAAATACAAGAGAAATCTAGAGGACATGAAAAGGAAACATGAAGATGAGGCCAGAAAACAAGCGGAAGAGTTTAATGAGTTCAGGGAGAAAAAACAAAAAGAAGTTGAAGCTTTGAAGCAACAACATGAAAGGGAAATGAAAGAAACCCGAGATGAATACAAACTTTTAAATGAACTGAAGATTCAGATAGAAAAGGAGCTGAAAGCTGATGTAAAGGACAAACATCAACAACTACTGCATGAAATTCAAGACAAAAACAACATTAAGAAAGAAATTGAAAAAAGGCAGAAAGAAATAAACAACTTGGATGATTTAAAAAGAAAAAAAGAAAAGGAATTGGAAAAAATAAAAAAGAATTTCTTTGTAAAACATTGTACCACCTCTTAATGATGCTTTTATCTTCTGGATCTTTGAGTGTTATTTATGATCAAATATCATTGACCTTCATCATAGGCATCAGATTACTCAACAGATTACTCCGGTCAGGTTCTGAAAGACTCCAGGCATTAAACATAAATGTTTTTATTTTTAGTTTTATAATAAAAANAAAGACGAGCATTTTCCAACTCACCATGGTTCTGAGCAGTTTGTGCTGCCAGCAGGACAAACACTGTAAAAAAACAAACATCTGACATCACCATGTGCTGCTTCAACCAACAAATAACCAACAAGATAATCAGGTGTATTTACACATGTGGGTGCAGAGAGCTGGGACCTCCATGGCTGATGCTCAGGACTGACTGCTCAGAGTTTCACTGACTTCTGCCTCAGATGTAAGTCAGAACTTCCTCTTCCTGTTTCAAWGAGTTTGGAGGTTCATGAAGCAGAAACTGGAGTTCTACAAATAACAGACACTCAGACCACCTTCATGTTTAGTTTTTTTTAATACTGATGTTACATTCATTAATTTATGGTTTTGTCATTAATCTAACTTCAGCATACCATACTGAAAAAGTAAAGCCAAATTTTTAATCATTTTTTGTAAAGCTATTAAAAAAACAAACCCTAAAATTTAGGTCAGATGCCTTCAGATTCTCCTGAACTTTGCTAAGATGTCTCTCCACCATGACTGGAGTCCACCTGTAGTAAATTAATCTGAATGTACCTTACTGATAAACACTCACACTGCTTTATAGAAAGACTTCTGACAATCAGAGAATATCATACCATACCATACCACTTTATTTCTAAAGCACTTAAAAAAACAACATCACAGCTGACCAAAGTGCTGTACAAACATATAGAATAAAACATCAAAAATAAAACGACAATACAAAGATCACAAATACCAAAAATAGTACAAAATCAAGACACAGATGCAAAATCTCTCAAAAGCCAAAGAGAAGAAATGTGTTTTTAAATGAGTTTTAAAAACAGAAAGATTTGGGGCCTGCCTGACCTTCAGCGGCAGCTCATTCCGTAATTTAGGAGCCAGAGCTGCAAAGGCTCTGTCTCCTCTGGATTTGTAACGTGTATTTGGGACTACTAGAAGGTTCTGGTCGGATGATCTAAGAGTATGTGATAGCATGTAAGGGTGAAGTAGTTCAGACAAATAAGAAGGGCTAAGACCATTAAGAGACTTAGAAACAAACGAACTTTTAAATGGATTCGAAACCAAACAGGTAGCCCATGAAAAGAAGCCAAAACTGGAGTTACAGTATGTGCTCTCGTTTACCTACGCCAGTTAAAAATAATACACCAAACCATGACATCAAAGGATCTACCAACAATATTTCAACACTGAAGCATGGCAGCATCATAAAGTGGGAGTGTTTTTCAGCAGCAGGGTCATTTCTACAGCCTAACAGCACATCCAAACTCAACCAGAAGGAGCGACATTAAAAAAAAACTCTTTTAAGAGCTACAACCCCTGGCAAAAAGTATGGAACCACCAGTCTTGGATGAGCACTCATTCAGACATTTCATTCTGTAAAACAAACTCAGATCAAAAACATGATACAATAATAAGGTCATTACAAAGTGCAACTGGTTGGCTTTCAGGAGCACTCAAAGAAATGAAGAGAAAACATTGTGGAAGTCAGTGAATGTTACTTTTATTGACCAAGCACAGGGAAAAAATATGGAATCACTGAATTCTGAGGAAAAAATGTATGGAATCATGTAAAACAGATAAACAAAAGACCATTCAAAATACATCACTAGTATTTAGTTGCACCACCTTTGAATTATAATGGCTTGCAGTCTCTGAGGCATGGACGTGATGAGTCACAAACAGTATTCTTCATCAATTTGGTGCCAACTCTCTTTGATAACAGTTGCCAGATCAGCTTTGCAGGTCAGAGCCTTCTTATGGACCATTTTGTTCAATTTCCACCACAGGTTTTCAGTTGGGTTGAGATCTGGACTATTTGCAGGCCATGACATGGACTGAATGTGTCTTTCTCCAAGGAATGCCTTCACTGTTTTTGCCCTATGGCACGATGCATTTTCATCTTGGAAAATAATTTCATCACCTCCAAACATTTGTTCAACTGAAGGGATGAGAAAACTGTCCAAMATGTCAATGTAAACTTGTGCATTGATAGAAGAATTAACCACAGTCATCTCCCCAAGTGCCTTTGCCTGACATGCAGCCCCATATCATCAAGGACTGTGGAAATKTGGTTGTTTTCTTCAGGCAGTCCTCTTCATAAAACTCACTGGAACCGCACCAAACAAAAGTTCCAGCATCATCACCTTGTCCAATGCAGATTCTTGACTCATCACTGAAGATAACTTTCATCCAGTCATCCACAGTCCATGACTACCTCTCCTTGGCCCATTGCAGTCTTGTTCTTTTTTGTTTAGGTGTCAATGATGGTTTCCTTTTAGCTTTCCTGTATTGAAATCCCATTTCCTTTAGGCCATTTCTTACAGTTCGGTCACATACAGTACATTGGCTCCAGCTTCCTGCCATTTATGCTTCATCTGTTTAGTTGTACTTTTTCAGTTTTCAAGACAAATGGCCTTAAAGGTGAAATGAAGGGAAAAGCCCCAAAAATGTGTATTTTGCATATTTTGCATTCATATAATATTTTATTTAAATTTGTGATTTAAATTATTCACATATCACAAATATTTAAAAAATTAAAATTTCCACCTGCTAAATGGAGCTAAGGAGCAGAGCCCAAAACCATAATTTCAGTTGCTAAGGTAAACGTCAAAAATGTCAAAATATCTGACTTCTTATTATGCTCACCTATGATACTGAAACAGATTTCACAATGAAACTAAAGATAAAAACCATCCAGCCGTATAGATATGAAGCAGTCACACAGAATGGAGAAAGCAACTAACAGGAGTGTCTCTCTGGTTTCGGACTGAGCAGTTTAATGGGCTGAAGATGCTGCACTGCTGGTTCTAAAATATTATTTATCCGTCTGCCCACCCGCAGCACTCCGTGTCATAGTGAAGCAACAGTGATAGCTGGAAAAGTAGTTGTTTTCACTCAATGTTGAATCAGTTTTGTTGAGTGAAGGTCAGAGGAGGAGAAGCTTATTAT
>NW_013954766.1:11091-13615 GCF_001266775.1 Austrofundulus limnaeus
TATTTATTTATTTATTTATTTTGTCATGCAACTGTTGACTGGAACAAGGAGTTAGTGACCTAAAAACTGAAGGAGTCTAAAAAGACACATGTTTGCTATGACAGGTTAAAATTAGGAGTCAATACCATAAAAAAGAGTCTTCTGTGTCTGTTTTTCTGTGAGTACACTTAGGCGTTCTCTAAACTTATCCAAAGTGTGACACGCCTGGACATGCAAACTTCAAAAGGCTGTAACTTTTGGATAGTTCAACACAGAGACAGGAGAGAGGGCTCTATGGAAAGGTGCTCACCAGAGGAATCCTTTTCTGTAAACATATTCACTGTCAACATGTCTGAAATAAAGTTAAGGAATCATAAACTGGAAAGAAAATGTGATTTTCATATTGTGCACAGTAAAAAAAATCCACGAGGAGTTGAATTTGTCTGAAAAATGTTTATGTAGTGCAAAAATGTGAACATGGCAAACAAAGTTTATACATACAAAATGATCAGTGACATGGAAACWGTTCAGTCACTCAAACTGCAAACACAGCAAACTATTCACATAATGACAAGGGTTCTGCTACATGTAATCTCTGCTAGATTACTTATTGAGATTACTGTGCCACTGATTGTAACAGTCTGTTGTCGGGACAAAGCACAAGGGCTTGTCACATGTGGCACATTTTACAGCAGTTCTGCCGTGGCACAGACGGCATCTCAGTCCCCCGACAGTTCTGTCCTGAGTGATGTATGTGTAACCTACATTTTCTCTCTTCACCAGGACTGCCAAGTGTCATTTTAATCAGGCCACAGACACAGGAATGCTTTTCAGAGTTCTTTAGTAGAGAGCTGGTATAATAAACACCACAAAATGTTGTCAGTGTGTTTCACAACTGCATGCCTAGGTCTCCACCAGCTTCCATCATAGTTCTGCTTTCTTTTCTTTTGTGATCGTATAGTGGTGAATTAATTGAACAATTTTACATTTCAGAGCAACACATTTCTCATAAACAATCAAAATATAATCAACAATGTAAAAAAAGATTGAAAGGAACTACATGAGCAGTTATAACTGCCAACTGCAACTGACAGTYGTAAGAGGAAAACATTTCTAAAACAGTTAACATATCTCTATTTTTTATCAACAAATACATTTGAGCCAACCTGATACAATACACAACACCACAAAATGTCGTCAGTGTGTTTCACAACTGCATGCCTGTTCAGGACAAAAAGACAAGAAACCAAATGAAACTTGAGCAACAAGTCAAATCTTGCTCACAAAGTCGTTTCTCCYCCAGACCTGGGAATTTTTACAAAAATACAATAACAGCCCATACACACCCAGGACATGTGTTATTGGGTAAGTTACTTTAGCATAAATATGACTCTAAATCTATAGAGCAGCTTCAGGTNTTGACGGGGGAACCGTATCTGATGGGGAAACATGACTCAACGTAACACCAGCGAGAATGAGTAAACACCGGGGGTTGCGCGTTCAAGATCATAGCAGCTGATCATCAAAGCTGTTCATGTTTTTAAATTAACTGGGAATGGATCATTTCAGCTAAATATCGTACAGAAAGAAGCGCTGCTCGGAGCGCTATTTTACCCGGAGCTGTTTCACACGAAGAGAAGCTAGCTTGTTAGCCTGTTAGCCTGCTAGCCATCGTCTCTCCTGTAGCCTCGCTTTGAGGTGCTCAGTGTAGCTTTCTGAGCAATGAATGAGACAGACCTAATTATGCTCATAATTAATATAATATAATACTCCTAATAAAATGCAACTCACCACTTTGTTGCAGACTTTTGGCTCCTGACTGAGGCTGCTAAAAAAATCCTGTTATGACCGCAGCAGAGCGTGTCCTCAACATGGCTGTTGTTTATAAGCCATCTTGGGTAAATATTTTTGGCATCCTCCTTCAGATCGAGCCTTTTGGTCACAAAACTAAAGGATCTACTCAAAATGTGAAGCACTGAAAAGGCAAAGTCAAGTAACCCTGCTTTTTGAGTCTTTAAATGGTGAGCAGAGCTTGGGGGGCTGGGATTCATTGTTTTCCAGTCTTTCCTCCACATTRCATCAACACAAACCTTCTGCCCTCAGGATCTTAAAAATAAAAATAAAAAAGCTGGCAGCTAACCCTGCACCACCTGTGAACCCAAAGGCCACACAATATTCCATTTCAAGTCCACAAAATAATGTAAAAAGTCTTAAAAACAAAAGCTGCTTCTAAATGTAATCCTACGAGGAGCGAGCATTGTTCAACAAATATTACGTCACACAAACTGTGCCCACTGCTGGAGCTCTTAATGGGATGCAAAAGTGTGGTTTTTCACGCAATTTGTAGAAAATTACGTTTTGGTCAAATTTATAACAATATTTAGACATTTTACTGATATTCATACTTTATACAACATATACTATCTACCGTATTTTTCGGACTATTAGCCGCGACTTTTTTCCTGAACTTTGAACCATGCAACTTAAAGTCTGGTGCGGCTTATACATGGATTTTTTTCTTCAGCCACCAGGGGGCTCTTATGCT
>NW_013954766.1:14543-18134 GCF_001266775.1 Austrofundulus limnaeus
CTGCACATCAGTTTTGGTGAAATTCATTAACATTTTCTTTTATCTCTGTGCTGCTGTCCCTGTCTTGGCTCAGTTGGCAGCACGGCTGGTGCAGGGGCTGCTTGTGGAGCCCAAGGCCACATCCACCAGTGTTTCTCTGAATGCCTTTTGTGTGAGATGGCTGACTGCATTCAACTTACACTGTCTTTGTGGAGAAGGAATGCACTGGCCACTGCAATGTCCACAAAGTGATAAAATAATGTCTTGTACCGCTTCCTTGTTTTGTGGAGCTCTTGATAGTAGCCATTCAGCGCATCTGACACATCCACTCATCCCATGCATCTGTAAAATAAAAACAGAAGAAAAAAACTAAGGAACAAATCAAATTACAAGAGGCATAAAACCCAGCCAAACATTTTACATGATACATACCGAATGTAGCCCTTTACAGCGGTGGGAACCAGTACTTCTTTCCTCGTCCATGTTCCATGTTCTCTGTCTTTGATGTTCCTACCAACTGTGTCCCCTGCATGAGCTGTGTGCAGAGTACAACACAGACAGACATCCCTGGTGTCCCTCCCCTGGACAAAAAGGAGAGAGTCCTTCCTGATCCAGCTGATGCTGCCACGCTCCAATTTTTTGTTCAGAGTTCTCAGTTGTTTTAGGGAACCCTTTTCTGTTTGTTTTCATGGTGCCACATGCACAGATTTTATTTTGAAGGAGGTCAGTAAAGAGTGCGGGGCTTGTGTAAAAGTTGTCCACAAACAGCTTGTACCCAGTCCCCAATATGCATGTGTTCAAAAGCTTATGCACCGTGTCATGTGTTAAGCCTTTGTCTCCTTTGACTTCAGTTTTTCCTGCGTAAATGAAGAAATCCCAGGTATTGCCATTACTGGAATCTGCTAAAACGTACAGTTTGAAACCCCACTTCGTGGGTTTTRACTTTATATACTGCTTGAAGAAAACTCTGGCTTTGGAGGCATCCATCCTTTTGTCTATGGCGATTTCTTGGCCTGGATGRAAATGCTGACGACAAGCTTCTCTTATCTCTGTGTACAGAGGCTTCAGCTTTCCAAGGCGGTCGTACTCAATGGTCCCCCTTTTGGCTAAATTTGCTGCTTCATCTTCTTCACCACTGATATGTAAAGCTTGCAGAATTTTGAGTGCTCAGCGTCTCTGGAGGTCTATGGGGCAGTGGGCTGGCTCAGACGCTCAGCTTCTGCATAATGATTGGATGATCTGTCGGAGGCTGAATCCCTTTTTGATTGACAGCGAAATGAGTGAATCAGCGATCTTTTGGTGTAAACATGCACGGGAGCAGTTTTTACTTTTGTTTCTGTTCGGAGTTGAACTGGAGACTTTATTAATCCTTTTAGCGGCATTTTCTTTGTTAAAAACAACTAGCAAMAAATCAAGCTTCTATTTCTGGTGGGTTTTATTGTATCTGCTTGTGTTTGGAGACGGACTTCTGTCACTCTTTCTGACATCTGTCACAGTTTCTGTCCAGCGGGTGCTGCTTAGCCCCTTGTAGATTTAAACTAGGCTCATTTCAGGCTAGTTTTAGCTCATTTACTCAGTCACATCAATATTGTAGTTCCTTTATTGTTATCAATATGAATATAGTATGGTATGGTGTTCATGCAACACAAGCATGAAACATCAATCTTACCATGGATCCTGCTCCTTCCTGTTTAACACCTGATTGGACGATCATTGCTTGGGTGTTTCTTTATATTATTAGCTTACCTTTCTAACATAGCATCAGACTTTCATATTGATTTTGATTATATTTAGTTTCACAAACTTGCTGTTGTTACTGAGGTAATTAGAAGACTTGGGAATGATAACAGCTGGCAGATTATGTTAGCCACCAGTATTACATGTTTATATGAAGATGTTGACAGTGTCGGATTTCCACTTGAGATTCAGGTTACATTTCAAAATAAGAGCAACATCAGTCTGTAGTGTTTTTGTTCAGTTTATTTTTTTCTGAGACATTTAGAAATAGGGAGNTCTCATTTACAGCAGAAATTAACAATAATAGCTTATTTAACACCCCAGTGTTTCACTTAATCTCTAATTACCATCAATAAGTTTAGCAGCTGAAAAAATTTATGCTGCAATAAGATGTTAAATAAAAAATGCAACTACAAGTATAAACACTGGAGCTAAACCTGAATTATTAATGCTTTATTTATTTATTTATTTATTTATTTATTTATTTATGTGTAATATTTTGACTGTAAAGTTACTCTTCAAGTAAAAAGACATGTAAATACATGTCTCAACGCATTTTAAGTATGAAACTGATCACTATAGTAACGGGGGAGCACATGGTCATGCAAACTTACTGTAATGGAAGAATGTTATATAACATCCCTGACTGCTAAGTTATCTTGACATGTTCTGTTCTGTATCTCTGATAACTGCCACAGTGTAATAATCTGTTCTCCTAACATGCTGTATGCCTGCAACCTTGTCCTCATCTCATCCTATTTTAACTTGTAACTATCTCATTGGTTAAAGAATATCTCTGACGCTCTTATTTTGTTAGCAGGATGTTTATATATAAATATGTCTGTTTCCTGTTTCCCATTCAGCGTGAGCTTGACAGACGCTTTGATCACGTCTGTTTAGTTCTGCTCATTCCTTGCATATGCATCTTTCTATTAAATAATCTGAGACCGAGACCACACAGTTTTCACTTTGTTTATTTCCCGCATCTCTGCCTGGTGGAATATTTCCACAACACTTAGGTAAAACCGACGTCAGGTGAAGGGTAGACCATCTCATTTCACAGCAGTTTCATGCAGCCTACCCAGCCCAGGGAGGATGTGGCACATGTGGCCCAGCTGGGCTACATGCTCATGTGGACCCAGACACAGCCCCTGATCAACAGAGAATCACTTTGAGCTTCCTGGGCACACTGGCTCCATGTAGTGGTGTTAACGAACAGTGTGTTTTAGGCACGGTATCTGCCTTCCCAGGTTTCTGACTATAGAGCTTTGGAGCTGACGTCATGGCGCAATGCATTGTGGGACGTTTTACATGTTGCATAATCGATTGGCGCCATTGTTAAAGGCTGCAAACAATAATAATCTATATTACGGTGTTACAATGGTATTCTCTAGCGTGATGCTAAAAACCAGCTTAAAAGAACGTGGACTCTATCACGACAAACTTCTTCCAGAGAAAATGGCGAAAATTGGAAATGTCAACGTGTTTGAATGTAAAAGTTGGTACCGAGACCCCAACAATTCACATTCCCAGACATTTTTGCCTACCTGGTTAGTTGGGTCAGTGCTTATGTGGTATATTTTGTGTACTGGCTCTTTAAGACGGGAGCGTGTTTTAGCGCGGGCACGCGCCCCTGTGTGGGGGGGAGTCGGAGTAACATTTTAGCTGTGTGGACCCTCTTTAGTGTCTCTCGCTGAATAAACATGTCCAGAACTGAAGAAATAGTCTTTTCTTTATTCAAATGTTAGCCTAGAGTTTATTGACAAGTCTTCAGGAGAAAGTCCACTGGTTTTCATCGACCCAGCACCGAAGAAGCAGACAGCATCAGCCGAAGGCAGCAGCTACAGGCAGACGCTCCAGCCGCAAAGCAGACGG
>NW_013954766.1:18375-19431 GCF_001266775.1 Austrofundulus limnaeus
ATTTATACATTCCACTCAATTAATGTGTGATTTATTTATTTTCTATTCTAAGTTTTATGTATATTGTTACCGCCACCCATCATAATGTATATCGTGATATGAATTTTTTGCCATATTGCACATTCCTAACTAAAACTAGACTGCAAATCAAATGATCACATTTCTGTCTCCTGAGCTTTAAAAAAAGATAGATTTGAGCAACAAAGTCTTCCTCTCACACAGTGTTTATGAACCATTAATTTTTTTAGTTTACATGTGCTGAAGCTTCTGCTCCTCTGTGTCCCTCTAGTTTTGACTCCTGGAGAAGCCTCACCTTGGATTCCTTGTATTGATGTGCGTCAGAGCCATGCCAACCTGCAGGTGAACTGTACAAACAGAGGGGAGGAGTCATGAAACTGAAAGTGTTTTAGTCGTTCAGATTCCATTTTGTAAGAACAGATGAAGGACTGGAAGCTGAACCAGGGTGAGTGTTAGCTCAACATTATTATTTTTTGCTGTTAAGAGTTTCTGAGTGACCTTTCTCTCTTTGGTGGGAAGAAGATTCAGGTTACACACGTTTCATTTCCTGTTTGTCCACATGAAGAAAACTCACCGTTCACTCTTCTGTCCACATGAAAACAGGAACAAATCTATTTTAAAACCTGTTAAGACTCTGTTTAGTTCAGTTGTTGAACAACTGAGTTTGTTTTTCAGTCTGCACAGCATTTCCCTGCAGTCTTCCTGGTTTGATCAAAGGAACTAAAACAACGTGACTCAGCGGTGACTCATCTCACTGCACTCAAACAGGACTGATCTCTCCAAACCTGTTGTAGTATGAATACTATGTATTGCTTCAAATTTCCACCTGGTTTAATTTTTTTGCCCATTTTAACTGTAAAAAGGCCTTTAATTTTCCTGTGAATAATTTTTTATAACTAAGCTTTCAAAATCTAGCAGTTATTAACAATGTACTGTAATAAAATAGCATTATTATTAGTTTAAAATGAGGAAAAACTAAAAATGAAATTTGTTTTTAGGGGTTTAGTGAGTTAAAAAAACAGATGTACATGACAAAAT
>NW_013954766.1:19441-20184 GCF_001266775.1 Austrofundulus limnaeus
GGGGGGATACAGGCATTTTTTCCCTCTCCTCCAAATTTACCAATTTTGGTACCCTAATCCACAATAGCTATGTTTACATGCGCAAAATTATTTGATCAGGTTTAAATGTATTCTGATTGAATAATTTGAATGTATTGTTTATATGGGTACAGTAGGATTGTGACAAGTGTTTACATGCACCAGGCTTTTATTCATGCACAGAGTTGTCAAGTTTCCATAAAACAACACAGAAGAAGAAAGTCTACTTTTGTGATGAACATAAACAAAAGTTATCTGAATGCCCAAAAACCAGCACCAGGTTTTAATAATGGCTTGGGACGTTACTGCACTCCCTGACTGAGATGGAGACAAAGCAATGTATGCTTATTTAATTTCCTTTTTTTTTTCTGGTGAAACAAAATATGCTGGACTTCTTTCTTTAACAAATGACATGTTTGAAATTTCTGTGATGCAGGTAACTATAGCGCTCTGGCCGCAAATGACCAGAAACCAGTGGATGAAAGTCACGAGTCATGCACAGTCATGTCACTTTTCCACAACCAGAAAAGAATGTTTAGATTAGGTGTTTACATGCACTCCCTTCGGATTATCAATTAGTATAAACCAACCCTCTTATTTGGATTACAAATTCATGTGAATCAAGCTATATCAGATCAGAATATTGTAATTGAGGCGTTTACATGAAGCAGTTTTATTTCAATTGTTCATTTCCTCCGATTATGCACGTTCATGTAGAATAGAAT
>NW_013954766.1:21184-22036 GCF_001266775.1 Austrofundulus limnaeus
GAGGTGGCTCGGGCATCTGGTTAGAATGCCTCCCTGGTGAGGTGTTCCGGGCACATCCCACTGGGAGGAGGCCTAGAGTAAGACCCAGGACACGCTGGAGGGACTATATTTCTCGGCTGCCTGGGAACACCTTGGGATTCCCCCAGAGTAGCTGGCCCAAGGAAGTCTGGGTTTCTCTGCTTAGGCGGCTGCCCCTGCAACCTGACCCCAGATAAGTAGAAGAAAATGGACAGACGGACATTGCTGACAACAAGCATGTACACACTCCAAACTATAGAGACATTTACTTGGGGGTGCTGATGATTAAATGTTTTGAATTTGAGCAGACTACATGCACGTTAAGCCCCTCAAAAAACTTGGAGTCTGAGCCAGCCTTTGTGACTTCCTGTGGCCTTTAGGAGCATCTTAAAAGCTGGGACTAAGGTTGTATTCACATCTGATAGTCCGGTATACTCGGTGACCAAAATTGCAACATTTTACATTTCGGCAGGTGCAATTCACATTGCACTTTGTCAAACAAACTAAACCCTGTGAACCTGTTCCTCCATCTCCAGTGGTGGCACTGCACCAAGAACCACTGAAGGAATCAATGTGTAAATGTCTGAAGAAGACACTGAGTGCAACTTCCTTCTTCACAAAATGTAAACAAACGTGTAAGAAAGTTCAGTTTGAAAACCCAAATTAAATGCAGGAAGCTGCAAATACAGTCAAGAACATTTATTTTGTACACATGTGAAGCATGCAACCTTTTACAGTGCTGGACCAGTTGCATCAACCCTTCTGGTCAGGCCTGGTCAGAACATAATTAGTGTGATTTATTTTCAACTCAAAATATCTCCAAACTAAAAAAAT
>NW_013954766.1:23036-23266 GCF_001266775.1 Austrofundulus limnaeus
ATGTTACACCATTCATCTCAGACCCTCTCCCGTAGAATTGAATTTATCTTATTAAGCTATTTTGACTCTATTTTTATTATCCAGAATACCTTTTAACTTTGCTATTACACTATATATTCAAATTTATCTCTTCATCACCCTTTTCGATGAGAGTCCACAATTTTCTCGGTCATTTAGCCCTTAAATTAACATTTCCCTGTGTACTATCTATGTTTAACTCCTTCACTGCT
>NW_013954767.1:0-10162 GCF_001266775.1 Austrofundulus limnaeus
GTGTTTTGTTGGTGTATATTTAATATATTTCTAATCGCTATTTCAATCTTTCTATCTTTCTAATTACTTCTCTGTTTTTCTCTCTGTCTCTATTTTCGCTTCACTTAAAAAAATCACTAATGATGAAATAAATAAACTAAATAAACTAATATTTGGTTTCGTTTTCTACTGAAGTGACACAAAAAAAGAAAAAAAAAGGATCCTTTCCATTAATGATTCTGAACAAATTTCTAAAATCAGGAGTTCATTCCTCTTCTGTGAAATGTTAGTTTCTGTATGTTTAAAGAACAGAAAAGTCCAAGCGGAGGATTCCACCGAAAATCAGCTGATAAGCAACACCGTCACACAACACCTCACTTCACTTTTCACTTCTCAAAATAGTCGGGAATGTCCTGAAACAGAAGTGCTGAGTAAAACCGATTCAAGTGATTCCCCGATTCACTCATCATCATCATCATCATCATACCTACATGCACTTGCACTGAAATATTAAACATTAACCTTTTGTGTCCAAACACAAGCGAGGTGTGAAGTGATGTCAACCCACACAGTGCTTAAGCCATTGTGTAGCTGACTCATGTTTAAGCTATTCCAGACATTCCAGGTATGCATCTACCTTGGGACGATAAAATTACCTCTAACTAGGCAGACTTTACTTGAAATCGCTTGTGATCACAGTCTTCGGTATGACTCACTTGTGTATGTTTGGCAACATTAATAGAGTCTGTAAAAATCCCCTTTAGGCTCACAAAGTCTCATGGTAAAATTAGGTTTTTGTGTTGYCGGTCTGGTTAGGTATTGAGCGTCAGACTGGTTGCTAAGGTTACAGCTTCAGATAAGAAGTGAAATTGACATCACTGGGGATAAAGCAACACGTTCTCACAAGTGTCACTGCCTTAGAAAAGACCCATTTAAAGCTGAAGCTCATTTAAATGTGACAGTTAGGACACACTGAAATAGTTTGACCTATGGATAATGAACCTAATACGCCTACTAGTAGCTGGTTTTAGCTTCCAAAAACTGCAGTGTAATTCAACAAACACTGAAAATGACGATTCAGATCTTAAGTGGGTTTCTAAAATTATGAATGCTTATCTAACTGGTTGAAGGAAGGAAATGACCTTCAAACAAAAGATAGGTAGTGACAAAATGTTTAAAGGGATCCATGATTAGTTGTAACATTAGACTTTATTTGATAAACATATATTTTAACTGTAAAATAAAGACTGTAAAAATACTGTAGGCTGTTTAGTTTTGTAAATTTTTAAAAATATATTTCAACAAGGACGGAGCCATTTTATTTACACATAATTCAGGGTAAATGATGATGGATAGGTCCTCGGTGTGAGCGAGCTATATCCACCCTGAAGGTTAATCTTGGACAATATCTGACGATAGACTCTTAAATGAAACCAGAGAGCGTTGAAAAATTATAAAAACCATACAGTCTACAGTATTTTTAAAGTTTTTATTTTACATTTAAAATATATGTTTATCAAATAAAGTCTAATGTTACAACTAATCTTGGATCCCTGTAGTAGAATTTTTTTGTCTCGTTTAAAACTCGGCCTCATTCTTTTTTTTCCCCTCAACGGTAACGAGTTCATACAGAAGGTGACCTCCTCAGCTGTTCTGAACTTCCTGTGTATTTCCTGGAATCTTTCAGTTTGAACTGATAGATGTGTTTCTTTGTATGAATGAGCTAACCGTAACCAGTCACACCCCGTCAGGTAAACTCGTTTTCAAGAAGAGGTCAGAGGGGAGCTTGGGGCTGCTCCAAAGGTGACTTTTAAAGAAAACACACCCCTGTGAATGATTGGGAGTGATTCATCAGTGACTGTTAACATCTCCTCACGTTGTCTCGCATTGTTTGAGTCTAGCTGGCTCCAGTGAACACTGGTGACTTTGACAAGTCGTAGTTTAATCAGCTCGTAAGTTTTAGAAAAGTTTAAATACTTTTGTTGATTTAAAATTCTAAAATGAATTTTAAATGTCTTAATCAATAAGCCGGCAAATTTCCCACTTCCTCTTAATGAAAATTCATATCTGCCCTGTGTTCACATGAGATTGAAAGTACCACACACACACACACACACACACACACACACACACCCCTCATTATGTGTCACCTCTCCCCCTAGTTCTGGTAAGTGTGTTTATATCTGCCTAACACTTCACTTACTACCAAAGTAACCCCACCCACCCATCACTTTGCCCTACAGAGATGACTCATGGCGTTGATACTGTACAATACCTTCCACACTTCCTGTCTGACTGTCTGTCTGTCTGTCTGATGTGAAACAGCCTCAAGCAAACGTGCCTGTCCCTCTTCTCCCACCACAATAAACTGGAGCAGAACTGTCCCAAAAACACAAAAATCAAAGTTAATTTAAATATATATTTATTTAAAATATCCAAAGTAAATAAAAATAGGTAAAAATGTATTTGAGAAATAATGTTCATCTGCTTTTGTATGGACAGTTAAATAAGTGGTGAGACACCTTTTTAAATATACAGTACAGTACAAGTATATATCGGGATGAGGACCAATGAATATTTCTTGCTTTTGCCAAGTCTGCACGTGGATTTGGACAGGAGAGGTGCTCGAGCCTTCAGTTCGGACAGACATTCAGATACGATGTAAACGTTCAACCTTTAGAGTGTTTTAAGTGCTACAAAAGTGAAATAGTCCCGGTGCCTCTTGTTTCAATCGTACTCTCCACCACGACTTTAAACAGTTATCAGTTCGCTCCTTTAATGTCCTTCCACAACATCTCTGYGCAACAGATCGTTCCAGTTCACGCTCTGTCACGCCGTTGTGTGCGTAGTTTGCTTTTAATGCAGCATTTTTCAACTTCCTGTACTTCCTCGACACCAGAGGATGCCCTGTCCATGTGCAACTGGGAGCAGAGTCTCTAGAGGTAGTAGATGTTAAAATGTTATGGAACGTGGTCTGATTGGAAGCTGCCAATGCTTGACTTTGGTTAGAATGTCTCTTTGAAGGTGTTCCACTGCTTTCCAGAAGAAAACACTTATCTCCTTTTATCTGMAACTGTGGTGATGCAGCCTCTATCTTCAGTCTATGATGAATAGGCGATGATAGCCCCTCTGGTGTACTGTTACTTCGTAAAAACTGCCACCTTAAAGTCAGAAACAGGACCATCAGAACTTTGCGTGGCAGGCTGCTCACAGTTTGTAAGGGAACTCCAACAGGAAATCCTGGACCACGTGAGTGACCGGCAGCTCCGAAATCTTGCTCTTTTCGCCGCACAGTCCCACAATGTGCCGCCTGCACAGCTCCTGCAGCGTGGGCTCCCATTTCCTGTACGGGACCCTCAGACTCCTCTTTGGCGAGCTGATGTAATGCTCCAAGAGGGCAAAGAGCGTGGAGAACGAGCGCTCGTTGCCTGCCAGCGAGAACCTCTGCCGCCTGTAGTCGATGCGCACGCTGACCGGCCCGCTTTTGGCGTGGTAGGACAGCGTGAAGAAGACGTCCTTCTGCCGGCTGTCGCGGATGAGGAAGCTGCCCAGAGGGGCGTCCTTCAGCATGCGGTGGGCGTCCTCCACTCCCAGAGGGCCCCAGTAGAAGCCGCTGCACTCGAGCTTGGCGGCGGTCTCGGTGATGATGTCGCAGTCCTCCTTGGAGGTGAAAGTCGGGAAGTGAGTCAGGTAGACGGAGCGGGCAGAGCTGGATCTCAGGCTTTGGTCGGACTGGCGTCGGAGCTGCTCGGACTGGGTTCGAGTGGTCTGCGGCGAGGTGCTTGACAAGGGGGTCTTGTCATGGCCTTCCACTGTGCTGCTGGCTACCATCCTACAGTGGAGAGAGGCCCAAGCCCTCTCCCATCTCTACCCACCGCACTGACATCCTAAAGGGAAGAAGAAAGCCATCTGTTATTCCTCACGACTTCAACACATGAACTGAAGAATTGCAAACAGAGCATGACGAGGAGCCACACAGAGACTCACTGTCTAACAGGACAGAAACGTTATCTACTTTCCACGAAGCTGAGCTGTTCTACATATGACTGGAATCTGTGGTTTGGCTGGTAAACCCACATCCAATTTACTGTATGCTGTCTCTAGCCACACACACACACACACACACACACACACACACACACACACACACACACACAGTGTATTTTCCACATCTCTACTTGGTATTTCATACTTTCATCTGTGATCTGTCAAGCTAAAATCTTTGGGTTTAAGGCAACAATATGGCCACAGAATCTTYGAGCGTTGCAAACTGAAACTGAACTCAATCCAAGGGAGTTTTCAAAGAGTATAAAACTTTTGAGATGCTAATTGGGTTTGTCAGAATCCGGTGGTAAAGATTAGCTAAACTTCAAATAAAAATAGTTCTACTTCTGGAGCATGTGATTACTGAAGGTCATCTAAAGCTTTGTGCTTACAAGTTCCAAAAAACTATAAACTTCCAAGAAAAACAGATAATGATTAACAGATGGTGTTTCAAAAAGAGACAAAAACTTCAGACTCTGAACTTCAGAGTCTAGATGTTGAAAACAAAAACAAGTTTTTCCACCACATTGTTGTTTATACTCGTTAATAACTTCAATTAGGTGTCACAYTGCAACTTAATTAAATAAATGTTATGTTTGTTTGGCTTAAAAAAAAAACAACTCCTAAAAAAGGCAGCAACCATGACCATTAAAAAATTAATTTAAAAAGCCTGTTAAAATAGTAGACCAGTGTAAATAAAGATATATATAAATATATACAAGTCTTACCGTTTTGTTCTAATGACAGCTGCTGTTCATGGATCTCTTGATGTAATTAAATCCCAAAAATAGAAATCCCAGTAATGCTGCTGCTGCAGAGGGCCAAAGCAGGAATCCTGCAGGAGAACAGCGACGCAGCTCGGGCTGGACGAACTACCTTTTGGTTTCAAACAAACAAATAAATAAATAAAACCTCCAAGCCTCCTAGCACAGCTGAGCCTCCTGKCCGGCCGCTGACATGTGTCAGAGTGCTGCGAAACTCTGACTTTTATGGTGGCTGAGCGATGCCAGACAGGCCCCGCCCCCTTCCTTAGCGGCAGCCGCGCAGTTTCTCTGAAAACATAAACGAAAGTGAAACTCGGCTCCTCGACTTTGTTTCTTTTCGTTTGAACTCGGTCCTGTTTGGAGAATTCTACAAAACCCGCAGAAGCCACATGACAGTGTGGCGTTTACAGAAACACTGGTGACAGATTCGTGTAATTCACGGAGCTTTCACTAAATCCTCGCGCGCTGGGGTTGTAAGGCGTGAAGGGTTTGATGTGATTTATTTTTTCATTCTTTGCCACGAAATTCGTCCACTTGGTGCAGCTTTCGCAACCGCTTTCTTTGAAAAAAAAATCACAACATAAAATAAATGGTCTGTTCTGATATGAGGAATAGGTCATGAACAATCAATATCTTACCTGCTGTAGAAAGTGCTTTAGAGCAGTGGTTCCCAAAGTTGGGGTCGGGACCCAAAGTGGGGTCCTGAAACATCAAGGTGGGGTCATGAAAAGATTTTCTAAATTAATTACATTTTTGCCTTAGTTGCCCAAAATGTATAAATGTAGAATAATAAATATTGTTATTATGCCCATGTTTAGTTGACCTGATAGAAATGTTTATCATCCAAAAATAGTTGTGGGCACAGGTCTCTGCTACTGTTATTTTGTGGGTCAAAGGCTAAAAAGTTTGCGAACCCCTGCACTTCAGAAATCAATTTAAAGCAGTAGCGCCCAAACATTTTCCCTGAGAGGGCCAAAATGAAAATCTATCCAGGTCTGTGGGCCAAATGCAGTTATATAATACATGAAATACAAATACTTTTTAAGTAAAGTACTTTATTTTTAACCATTAAGCTGTGCAATGGTCCTCTTTTGTTTTAGTCTGTGCACTTGGAGAAAGTCTGCCATACGCTCAAGTAGCAAAGGCTCATGGGATATTTCATAAATWGAMAAAATATGAGTTTTTGTGGCCTTATAAAGTGTGCAAATCTACATGTGGGGTTAAATCTGATCTAAATATTTCTTGCTGTTGTTTCATGTTTAATACTAATAAATCAAATATAAAGTCAGAAGCAAGAATAAAAACTACCTTCACTACAGCCCTTTTGTATAGTCATTTGACCAATGGAAACACCATGTTTCTACATAACAGGTTACAACCTTGTAACTTCGGCAACTGTTGGTGGGCCAAATAAATGGCTTGGCGGGCCAAATTTGGCCCGCGGGCCCCACTTTGGGCTCCTCTGATTTAAAGGGTCATAAAATAATTGGTGGTGTAATATTTTCCCCATAATTATTACGAAAACACAAAATAAGTATAAATATGTATTTATATTTGTGTAGCCTTTGCTTTTAGGGTTATTAACAAAGTTTGCGTACTCAGACCAGTAATATTTGAGATCACAAGTTTTTGCCATGAACATTTCGAGGGTCAGATGATAAAAAGTTTGGGAACCACTGCTTTAGAGGAATGTGCACAGTGTCAATTCACTCACTATAAGTATGAAATTTTGCAGTGTGGAGTGAAATGGACTTTTTCATCTACTTTATAGTGACTTTAAAACACATCAGTACACATATCAGTCAACAGATCATAATGCATTGCTAGTTTAATGAGTTGAGTAATAACTGCACTGTTCTCAGTTATTTATATCAACTGTAAAATGGTAGTTATTCAACGCCCACAATATCATTTTTCAATTTGCCTACAAATGAAAACAACATATTTAAACTCCTAATTAAACTTTGTGTGCCCCTGGGAAATTATTAATACCCTCATTTGGCCACCCCTGCCTGAAATATATCTTTAATTTAAAAAAATATATCCACTCCAAGTTTCGCTTAAATACTCAAAACTAAAAACTAGTGAAGACAACAGTCTCGTCATGTTGCGCAGAAAAGCATTTCTTTCTTTTCACAGTGTGCTTAAAATAAAAAAGAACTTGGGGCAAATCAGTTGACTGAAGGCATGAAAATGAAGTCATATCAGTTCTGTTTCTAGAGAACTTCTGCTTTTTAGTTTTGAAGTTTCTGCAGAATATGTTACCCAACTGATAAAATCAGAAAGAAAAAAAAAACAAGTTGTGACTAAATTGGGCTAACTCTATACTTTAAGAAAAATAAATGAGACTACTATGGCTCTACTTGACCATCTCTAATAAAAAAATATATATTTTTTTGCTACAGTGCAGTAATAAACAACTTATCAGTTTTCTGTTTAGGCAATAAAATAGATGTGTTGTCTCTCCCCTCATTCCAGTCTGGAGCCATAAAGTCTGACAAATAATTGTGTCATAAAACCAAACACAAAGGCAAAATGAAAGTAACAAAACCAGACTACTTGGGCTGGATCTCCTATGCAAATCCACCCTTACAATCATTCACAGTGCCTGTTTGTTTTATTGTTACACTATGTTACAATTAGCAAGTGATGCAAGACATGTTTAAAAGGATTATACAGGTGGTTTGGTTTCCGAGCCTGTTTTAAATCTTATTTAAGCTTTGACAAAGTTCGGTATGAGCTACAGCCACTCCTGATGAATGATGCATTATTTGAGTATTTTCTTCTTGTGCAGGTAACTTTGTAATGAGGTTTACAAGAACACCTGAGGTCATTACCGTGGAATGTTTTTGGGTTGCCAGACCTTGTGATGCACCTTTTTCCTTCCTTTTTTTTTTTGTTTTGTTTCATTTCTAGTATACCCTCTCACAAGTAATGTGCAAAGTCAAACAGCTCAGCCACGGAGAGCCGCCTGTGTCTCCATGCTGTCTCCTCCATGCACCTCCTGCAAATTCTTTGACAATTTTTGTAAGATTCATTTGACATATAAGTTTTGCTGCAACAGTTATAAAGAGTTGTATTTTCTAACAGCCTCYACCAGCTGATCCTCGGAGGAASCAGTTCAAATGGGACCAGTGTACTTTAGCTGCCTTTCCGCAAGAACGTCCTTAAAGTTCTGACCAATCACACAGTACGAGAAAAAAACAGAACAAAACACAAAACAGGTGAAAGAACAACCAAAGAAGGAAAAATGTCACATAACCAGATCAGCGAGAAAAGTCACCTTAAATCTGCTCCATGGACACATCCTGATGATTTTAGCTCATTTACACAACCACTGCTAACAACGAACAGGATAACTGTGCAGCAAAAAAAACCTATTTGTTCTAAAATTAGATAAATTATCAGTCAGTAGTTAGAAGCAGACAGACTGGGGATTAATAAAACAGGGGTGATATTCAACAGAATGTTTTCTTTGAGGAGTTAAGGTTTATTTTCTCTATATTCAGCTCATCCAGTTGGGTCTTGTTTAACTAATTCTGTGGTTTCAGAAGGTAATGATTGTGGCCTTAAAGCAGGATAAGTGAATATATATGCATGCACCACATCTTATAGGTGTCAGAAGTTTTCTTTCCTCTCTTTTACCTTTTGTTAATTTAGAGTTTTATTGCAGAATTACTTCAAATCCAATCCCAAAACCTGTGTGCCCATCTCTGTTTTTAATTTTACCTGCGTGACATAAAACATTTATGTCTTGGATGAGAGTGGCTGGATGTGGTGTCCATTTCTTTTGATTTATTTATTAGGCCGGACTGTTTTCACAGGTCACAGCTTTGACATGTGGGAGGGGGGTCATCTTATATTGTACATTTTTCTACAGAAAATAATTGCAAAATGGAAAAAAATAAATAAATAGTGTAGTTAGTGATTCGGGAAAAGGATACCTTCCTCGTTAATATTTATGCTTGAAAGCTGAAACTGTTGAAGTCAGCTTTACTGACAAAAGGTTCACCAGAGAGATGTGCAGATGAGGTTTCTACTAGTTAATAAAAGCAGCAGAACACCCTCGCCCTCCAGAAATGGCGAACGTATTAAAAACAGCCTGTCGCTTACATGAACTGAAAGTTAAGGAAACCTGAGGTCAGAACTGCCATGTAGTTGCAGGAGCTCCGAGCTGGGCCTAGTTGGGTTTGTCACCACAGCTTGAGCAATAGTTTAGTGTGTTGCAAAAAATATTTTCTTATAACTTTTTTTATGATGGTCTGGTCACTTCAGTGCTGAATTACTGCAGTTCAAAACCCAAAAAAGATGGAGAGATTGGCTCTGTTCAGCTCTGTGTTTTTTCGGGAATAATTGCCAAACATGTCCCAGCTGTTCCACTTTGCTCACTGCTGAGTCAGCTTGTATGTACTTGTTTAATTCCTTGCAATGGCTGCAGATTCATGTGCTGCAGATGATAGAAGATTTAAAAAAAAATCTCATTGAGTGAAGCGGCTGCGTTACAGCATTACAACTTGTTGCACGTGATTGTGTTTACTTAAAAGTGCACTCGCATCCCATAAGTTTCACTTCTCTTGAACAGGGAGAGACTGAAGCAGAGTGAACAGATCATGTGTTGTGTCTAAAAGCAGACTCTTGCAGATACTGTGTCAGCGAGCTTTGGCAAACACTGCTTCATTTGTTTGTTACTGTTCAAGAAGCCGAAACTTTCTGCACAAAGCATGTTTCACACGGCCGTGTGCAACAAAGGGCTATAGCATTARGAACATAAAACAAATCCAACAAAGAGACAAGAGTGGCGTAGTGTAAATATGGCCTTTGTAGCAGGTCTTTATCCCCACATCACACTTTTGAAAAGCTGAATTGACGAACAAGGCTGAGCATGTCACTGTATCACTTCGTGCGCCTGATATGCAACCATTGAAACACCCCCTCGGCCATGAGAATGCACCAAAAACAAAGAACATGACATGGAGCATGCACAAAAAGCTTGCACGTTTGGTGTGAAATGTGAACACACACCAGCGTTGCCAGATGGGAAATGTTGAATCATCGTATCAGCAGCTCAAAATTATCGTATTTTGAGGAAAATTATCGTACACACCCAAGTTACATTTTAGAGAGGCTCAAATTTACAAATACATCCTGCTCAGCTCACAATTTGCTCTGTATTCAACAAACTGCACATTCCTTTGTTTATAATAAAGCTAAAAAGCACTGTTGGGTGTCTGTTTTTTTTTAAAAGCTTTATTGTAAACAAGAACAAAACATGGAGTCTGGGGAAATGCTGCATATAAAAAGAAATGTTAGATAAAATGACTAGAATAAAATGTAAATCAGGGGTGTCAAACTCCAGTCCTCGAGGGCCGCTATCC
>NW_013954767.1:11162-13578 GCF_001266775.1 Austrofundulus limnaeus
TGTGTGTGTGTGTGTGTGTATATATACACACAATGTTAAAAACATTTTTCCAGTGAAGCAGCCTCTCAGTTACAGAGAGGAAAGGATTGTTTGACTGTGTGTGTGTGTGTGTGTGTGTGTGTGTGTGTGTGTGTGTATAAATACACAAAATGAACACTAGAGGTCACTCTGGTCCAATACTTTCCTAACAAGTTGATAAAACAGATCTGTGCTCGTTGCTCAGTGATTTAAAATATTCCTAATAAATTGTTACAAATAGTTTTCAGGTTCAGATCAGATCCCTGCAACAGTTCAAACCTTAACTCTAAGTATTAAAAACGGCTCGTATTTCTGAGTCATCAGAATCAAATATCTTTATTTTTACTGAGTTTCTAATTAAAACAAGATTAACTGCTGAGTAATCCTGACTAGAAGAACTGCAGGTACATGTGTGGATTATAAAATAAATACAGTTTCACCAACATCCTGTTGTCATGGTTCTTTATATTCCCACGGTGCGTCACATCCCTCAGCCAGCTCTGGAAACTCACATTATTCAGATTTAAACAACAGAAATAAAATCTTTTGTTTTTCACAACATCTGGGACAAAAACAAACCTTTTTCCAGCACAAGTTTCAAACAAGAAACAGAAAAAAAACTGGAAAAGTGTCTCTGCTGCTAAAACAATCATGTGACTCTTCTTTGCTCCACAGCTGTCAATCACTGTTCCTTCAGCCAATCACAAAGCTGCGGGGGCTGGGGATGGGATGGGATGGGAGGAGGTCAAGGCGGGATTGGAGGCTCAGCCTAAACGGTGTGAGACGTGATTGAGGGAAGGTTTGAGAGCCACAATAGTAAACAAACAAACAAACAAATAAATAAATAAACAGATCAGGTTTGAGCTTTTAGGACTGAGCTGAGAAACAGTTTCACTCACAGCTGGGAATAAAACACAACAACATCCTCTACAGCCTGAAATCTGTGTGTGTGTGTGTGTGTGTGTGTGTCTGTCTGTCTCTGTGTGTGTGTGTGTGTGTGTGTGTGTCTGTGTGTGTGTGTCTATCTGTACGCCCGGCCGGGCCGTGGGTACGGCGACATGGTTGCGTCCACGCTACCTTCACTGTCAGAGCTGCTGTCAGAGTCGCTGCTGCCAGAATAGGCACAGAGTCCCGGTAAGACGCCGACACACACGGCGGCGGACGGCAGGTGCAGCACGCCGTGGGCGGAGCCTGGGGGAGCGGTGGGCGTCTTCGCCGTCAGGCCAGGAAGCGCTCGGTGGTCCTCAGGCGCCTCCGTTCCTCCTCCTGCTGACGCTCCGCCCTGCTGCTCTGAACAACACAACTTCCTGTTAGAGCTGTGTCAGCGGCGTGAGGACAGTGTGTTTGTGACAGGTGTCAGACTGCAGCCCACCTGTCCACACTGCTCCTGATGATGATGATGATGATGATGTGTGGTCCACCTTCGGCCTCTTGCTGTCTGCAGACTGTGAGGAGCTGAGGACAGGAGAACATGGTTACAGCTGCAGCCTCAGCTGGACGTCCTGCAGCTGGCTGAGGTCAGACCTGCGTCTCTTCACCGCTCCCACCAGCAGGTGAGCCTGAGAAAGATGGCTGCTCCTCTGCTCCGAGCCTTTGGCTGCAGGCTTCCTGTCAGGCTCTCTGCGAGCCTCTGAGGACGTCTGCTTCACCACAGCGCTGTGCTCCACACGAGTTAAGGTGAGGAGAGACTCTACAGCCCCCCCTCAGCTCCCACTTTGTACGTTTAAAACCCTGCTGCTAACGGTTACAGCTGTCAGCTCAGGCTCCGCCCTGTTGTGTCTGTGTTTACCCTTTGGACCCACGTGACAAAGTCACATGATACCAGCATGGTGGACAGCAGAAGACACGGAGCCCTTAGGGCTGAGGTCATGTGATCTCAGTCTTCTGGTCTCTTCATTTGTTTTAAATCTAGAGGTGACCGCTCCTTCCAGGCTGTTCTCCAAGGCTCAGATCAATACGTTCACTTGATTCTTTCTTTTAAGAGATTTCAACTTTAAACTTTACTTTTTTATAAAGACTTTCAACAATTCCAGTGTGCCGTCTGTTCCTGAACAGTTGTTTTTATGATCTTTTATTATTATTTTACTGTTTAATTTTACACCTTTGTGACTCTCCATGTCTGTGAAGGTGCTGTATTAATAAACTTTTACTTTACAACATTAGACATTTAAACTAGATACTGCAGAATATATGAGCTCATACCTTCATATTCTCATAGTTTTATACATAAATAAAATATATTCTGGTAGTTTTATACATAAATAGAGGATATTGTGGTAGTTTTATACATAAAAGATATTCTGGTAGTTTTATACATAAATAAAAGATATTGTGGTAGTTTTATACATAAATAAAAGATATTGTGGTAGTTTTATACATAAATAAAAGATATTCTGGT
>NW_013954767.1:15342-15729 GCF_001266775.1 Austrofundulus limnaeus
TTCTGGTAGTTTTATACATAAATAAAAGATATTGTGGTAGTTTTATACATAAATAGAGGATATTGTGGTAGTTTTATACATAAATAGAGGATATTGTGGTAGTTTTATACATAAATAAAAGATATTCTCATAGTTTTACACATAAATAAAAGATATTGTGGTAGTTGTATACATAAATAGAGGATATTGTGGTAGTTTTATACATAAATAAAGATATTGTGGTAGTTTTATACATAAATAGAGGAAATTGTGGTAGTTTTATACATAAATAAAAGATATTCTGGTAGTTTTATACATAAATAAAAGATATTCTGATAGTTTTATACATAAATAAAAGATATTCTGGTAGTTTTATACATAAATAAAAGATATTGTGGTAGTTTTACA
>NW_013954767.1:21091-23347 GCF_001266775.1 Austrofundulus limnaeus
ATTTTATTTTATTTTATTTTATAGGAAATTACTTCAAAGGATAACTTCCTGTTAAAAAACTTAAATGAAAATATTTCCTGCAGCTTCAGGTTTAGAGGTTAATGGATTCTGTGATGTTTTCATGATGTTTATGATAAAAACATGTTAATAATTTAAATAAAAACAAAGATTGTTTGGATGCTGAATAAATTTGGGTTCAGATGCTTCAGCTGATTAATTATTAATCTTTATTTGATCTGCTGCTCTCTGAGTCTGAACCTGGAGGAATCAGGGAGTTCCGTGACAGAGTGATGTCACTTCCTGTTATTAAAAAGCTGATGTAATAAAGTTTTGGTAATTTCCTGAATTCCTTTAATAGTTTCCAGCTGCAGCAAAAGTTCCTGTTCAGATCAAAGCATTTTTTTTTCAACGATCAGTGGAGGGTTCCTCTCATTATACAGAGACCCTGAGGGTCCCAAAACATCATCCCTCCACCGCCGTGCTGACAGCTGTGTGCTGCAGTGCATTCTGGGTAAACATCTGTCCTTTTCTCTGGTTCTGGTCCACAAGTCTTCTGGTTTCGGGAGTCCTGCTGCCACCTTGTTTTAGAGAGAAGAGGTCATGACCTTTAACCTTTGACTCGCTGACTGATGGAGCTCATTTATCTAAACATTGCACAGTCTGACCTTCAGGGTGAGCTGGTGGTGTTGATGTTGGTAAACAAACTGAAGTGGTTTGGTTTGAGATAAAAGACTAATAGCTGACTTTACTCTGACTTAATCCTGACTTAATGCTGACTTAACTCTGACTTTCTGACTTAACTCTGATTTAACACTGACTTAACTCTGATTTAACTCTGACTAAAATCTGACTTAATTCTGACTTAATGCTGATTTAACACTGACTTAGGTAAGAGTTAAATCAGAGTTAAGTCTGACTTAACTCTGACTTTCTGACTTAACTTTGATTTAACTCTGACTTAATCCTGACTTAATGCTGACTTAACTCTGACTTAAATCTGACTTAACTCTAATTTAACTCTGACTAAAATCTGACTTAATCCTGACTTAATGCTGACTTAACTCTGACTTAAATCTGACCTAACTCTAATTTAACTCTGACTAAAATCTGACTTAATCCTGACTTAATGCTGACTTAACTCTGACTTAAATCTGACTTAACTCTGATTTAACTCTGACTAAAATCTGACTTAATTCTGACTTAACTCAAATTTAACTCTGACTTAACTCTGACTTTCTGACATAATTCATATTTAACTCTGATTTAACAGACTTAAATCTGGCTTAACACTGACTCAGGTAAGAGTTAAATCAGGGTTAAGTCTGACTTAACGCTGACTCAGCATAAAAACAGGACTCTTCAGTCGTTCTGTTTACCTGCTCAGATTAACGACCAACAGCAGTTTTATTTAAAGTGCAAATATTTTATTCAGATTTTCTTATTTTGCTTCAAAGAAGCTGAACTCTAAAGTCCCACTGGGACAAAAACCAAACAACAATCTCCTCATCTGATGAAGAGCATAAACAAACAAACAAACAAACAGACCAAATAAATATTAAATTAATATACTTTAGTTTAACAACACTATACAATAGTTGTATTTATGATGACGAGTCATCAGGTTAACTCGGGTGGGAAACACCTGTTTGTATTAGCTGCACTGTGCAGAGCTTCAACAACAACAACAACAACATGTCAATAAATAAACAATAAATAAACAATAAATAAACAGACAAACAGCCATGAGTCCAGAGGAGGTGCAGGGCCTGCAGGAGGTCTGGTCTAGGAGGACTTGGTGGAGGGGGTGACGCAGGTGCAGCCCACACCTACATCTTGGTACACCACCTTCAGGATGTACTCCCCCGGGTCGCAGGGTCCGCTCTCCTTCTTCAGGAAGCCCCGGGAGTGCTTGATCTCTACGGAGTTGTAGTTCAGGTTCTCCTCCAGGCTCCCGTTCTTGGCCGTCATGATGCAGCCCCCACACAGACAGTAGGCCACCACGTAGGAGGGGGGGGAATAATCCGGGTTGGTGATGACTCTGGAAGGAGGAGGACTCAGTGAGACACAAGCAGGACCAGGACCAGGACCAGGACCAGGACCAGGACCAGGACTCAGGGGCGGGTCTAGGATTATTTTCTTGGGGGTCCAGGCAGGGGCACAGAGTGTTGAAAGGTGTCACACTAATTTTTTACTATTTTATCTAAAATCTCTATTTTTACACCAAAGATTTTCAAAATAAATCAGATTATTGACGTC
>NW_013954767.1:24347-27598 GCF_001266775.1 Austrofundulus limnaeus
TTTGTTTGTTTGTTTGTTTGTTTGTTTGTTTGTTTGTTTACCTGACAGCTGAAGTGGACTCACCTGTACCTCCAGGGGGACAGGGACCTGTTCTTTATGTCCCCGGACAGTCCGTGGAGCCGGTACAGTTCCCGGGGACAGGACTCTGAGACATTGCGGACCTTGAGGGGGTCCAGGGGGTCCCGACCCAACGGGACCTGTTTCCGGATCCTCTGAACCGCTTTGGTCAGTTCCGTTTCGTTGCAGCACCGCTTCAGGCAGGTCCACGCGGGACAGAGGCAGAGCGCGAGGATGAAGATCTGAGGACAGGTGATGATGAGGAGGAGGAGGATGATGATGAGGATGATGAAGATAGAGCCCCGGTACTCACCTGTTTCAGGTCCATGAAGTTCTGTCCCTCAGGTCCAGTCAGGTTCGGTTCTCGGAGCAGAACTGGGTCTGACATGATCCCGCAGCGGCGCCGCTTCTTTTATCTGCAGCTGGAGGGGAAGTCCCGCGGCCAGCAGGAGGAAGTGATGACTTCCGGTTTCCAGGAGGCAACAGGTAACACACCGGGTCAGAACCAGAACCAGAACCAGGACTCCTGACCCCACCAGAACCAGAACCAGGACTCCTGACCCCACCAGAACCAGAACCAGGACTCCTGACCCCTCCAGAACCAGAACTCCTGATCCCACCAGAACCAGGACTCCTGACCCCTCCACAACCAGAACCAGAACCAGAACCAGAACCAGGACTCCTGACCCCTCCAGAACCAGAACCAGGACTCCTGACCCCTCCACAACCAGAACCAGAACCAGGACTCCTGTCCCCACCAGAACCAGGACTCCTGTCCCCACCAGAACCAGGACTCCTGACCCCACCAGAACCAGAACCAGAACCAGAACCAGGACTCCTGTCCCCACCAGAACCAGGACTCCTGACCCCACCAGAACCAGAACCAGAACCAGGACTCCTGTCCCCACCAGAACCAGGACTCCTGACCCCACCAGAACCAGAACCAGGACTCCTGACCCCTCCAGAACCAGGACTCCTGACCCCACCAGAACCAGAACCAGGACTCCTGACCCCTCCAGAACCAGAACCAGAACTCCTGATCCCACCAGAACCAGAACCAGAACTCCTGACCCCACCAGAACTACTGATCCCACCAGAACCAGAACTTCTGACCCCACCAGAACTCCTGACCCCTCCAGAACCAGAACCAGAACCAGAACTCCTGACCCCACCAGAACTCCTGATCCCACCAGAACCAGGACTTCTGATCCGGTACTTCCCCCTCCAAGGATCTAGACCTAAGTGGTCCGGCTCAGCAGACTTTCAGTTCCGTCTCGTCCTGCAGCAGGTTCTGACACACAGGAACCAGACCCGAGGAAACATCTGGGCCCAGCAGATCAGCAGAATCTGAAACAAATCCAGGACCCAGACCTGGGAGATCCAGCATCCTTTAAGTCCCTTTCTTTTCCCGTCCTCTGGTCCAGGTCCAGGTTTTAGGCTCACATGGGTTCAGGTTCTCAGTTCTGTGACAGTCAGCTGTTGGACTTCAGGGTTTTTCACAGAACCAGAACCAGAACCAGAACCGATCCTGGAAATTCCTTTTTCCTGGTTGAAGAAGGTCAGACCAGTCCTCTGAACCAGAACTGATGATCCAGAACCAGAACAGGTTCCAGGAAGGTCCGGATCCTCAGAGGGTCCTTCAGCCCGTCTGCTCCGAGGATCAAAGTGTTGTTTGTTTGTTTGTTTGTTTGTTTGTTTGTAAATAAAATCACCAAAACAAAACAAGTTAATCTGAATAATTAAAGTCTGACCCAGGTCTTCTTTGTCTTTTCAAAATAAAAGTCTGAAACAATCAGAAGTTTTTCTGGAAACAAAATAAAATAAAACAAAATAAAATAAGTTCACAGAAAAGGACTTCAGTAAAAGTCTTTAAACTAATCAGGAGAGTTAAAATAAGACCAAACTGGTTCCACTAAACCCAGTTCAGTCCAGCTGGTTTTAGTGGAACCAGTTCAGTAAAGGGACCACTGAAGATCCACAGATCCAGTCTTCAGCCTGCAGGACCAGGTCTGACCTCACAGGTTCCCCTGCTGCTTCACAGAGTGCTGGGTCAGCCAAAACCTGAAAGGTCACAGGTCAAAGGTCAAAGGTCAGAGGTCAGGGGTCAAAGGTCAGATGTCAGAGGTCAAAGGTCAGACATCAGAGGTCAAAGGTCAGAGGTCACAGGTCAGATGTCAGAGGTCAAAGGTCAGAGGTCAAAGGTCACAGGTCAGAGGTCACAGGTCAAAGGTCAGACGTCAGAGGTCAGAGGTCAAAGGTCAGAGGTCACAGGTCAAAGGTCAGACATCAGAGGTCAAAGGTCAGAGGTCAGACGTCAGAGGTCAAAGGTCAGACGTCAGAGGTCAAAGGTCAGAGGTCAGATGTCAGAGGTCAGACGTCAGAGGTCAAAGGTCAGACGTCAGAGGTCAGAGGTCACAGGTCAGACGTCAGAGGTCAAAGGTCAGACGTCAGAGGTCAAAGGTCACAGGTCAGACGTCAGAGGTCAAAGGTCAGATGTCAGAGGTCAAAGGTCACAGGTCACAGGTTCAGGTTCAGATTTATTCGGGTCCCTAAAGGAGAGTTAATTTTCCAGCGGGAGCAGGAACATTTACACACAAAACATGAAGTTCAGAATTAAAAACGTATAAAAATTAAAAATGTAACAAATGAAATAGGATCCAGATTAATTTAAAATAAATTAAAATATAATCCAGTAAACAGATTTAATCAGAGCAGGATTACAGCTGAACGTTCACACACACACCGTCTTGTTCAGCTACCTTTATGGGGACATTTCATTGACTTACAGCCTGAGCACTAAACTAACCCGACCCACCAGCAGCAGCATTTCCCCTCATGGAGACCCAGGTCCTCAGAAGTAGATCTGCCAAAAATGGTCCTCATAGAGCAGGGAATACCCCCCCCCCCCACACACACACACACACACACTGATGATGTCACTCCTCCTAAAATAGAAAAATCTGTCATTTTTAGCTGCAGCAGAATTTCCAACAAACTGTTCAGAGATGCTGTCCTCTGTCCTCTGTCTCTGTCCTCTGTCCCTGTCCTCTGTCCTCTGTCCTCTGTCTCTGTCCTCTGTCCCTGTCCTCTGTCCCTGTCCTCTGTCCTCTGTCCTCTGTCCTCTGTCTCTGTCCTCTGTCCCTGTCCTCTGTCCCTGTCCTCTGTCCCTGTCCTCTGTCCTCTGTCCTCTGTCT
>NW_013954768.1:0-420 GCF_001266775.1 Austrofundulus limnaeus
ATATATTTCAGTGGTCTGATACTCCTTCCATTTCAATCTGATCACTTGCACAGGGCTCCTTGAGATGTTTAAAGCTTAGGAATTTTTTTTGTATCCAAATCCAGCTTTAAACTTCTCCACAACAGTATGTCTGACCTGCCTGGTGCTCCTTGGTCTTCATGATGCTCTCTGCTCTTTAAACAGAACCCTGAGCCTGTCACAGAGCAGGAGCATTTATACAGAGACTTGATTCCACACAGGTGGACTCTGTTTATCATCATCAGTCATTGAGGACAACACTGGGTCAATCAGAGATCCTCACTGAACTCCTGGAGTCAGTTTGCTGCACTGAAAGTAAAGGGGCTGAATAATATGACACGCACCGCTTTTCAGTTTATTATTTGTTAAAAAGTTTAAAATAATTTTGTTCCACTTTACGAT
>NW_013954768.1:1578-4584 GCF_001266775.1 Austrofundulus limnaeus
AGATTAGGAAGTTTTTAACGTCTCATTCAGACGAGGTTTATCGTGATTTAACCGGAGTTTTGGTTTCTAACAATCACTTCTGCAAAAGGTTTTGTTTTTGAAGCTTTAGTTTGCTGGTTTCAGACTCCCTCATCAGTCAAATTAAAATAAATAACTTAGACTCACACTGAACCGTTCATGAGACCAAAGACACAAAACAAAGAGGACAAGACAACAGGGCTGACTGTAACATTTAAAGACAGAATAAAACCTTCATTCCTTTTTATTTGTGGAAATATCTTTTCTCTCACCTGCTGGTTCCAGGTCTTAGTTCCTGTTTTTGTCTTGTCTGTACGCTCCTTCTCCTCCCCTCTCCCTCCATCCACAGTCTACATTCATCCACAGGACTGCTTCAGTTATCAAGCTCCTCTCTTGTGGAACCAACTTCCAGTTTCTGTCCGTGAGGCTGACACTCTGTCTACTTTTAAGATTAGACTGAAGACTTTCCTTTTTCATAAATCCTATAGTTAGACTTAGGTTTCCTGAATTATTCCTTAGTTATTATAGTTAATGAGTTCTGCTGCTATAGACTYAGACTGCTGGAGCACAAACGTTCTCACTCTCATATCTTTAGTTTCTCTTCTGGTCGATCTAACTTTAGTTGTGAATGGAACTAAACTGAATTAAACTCTGAACATTTGTCTCCATGCAGCTTTGTGTAAAGACAGAACTCTGTTAATCTTAAAAACACTGGTACACATGAGTTCAGCTGGGCTGATTGTAAACTCCTGTGTTTCAGACAGCAGACTCCAGAGGCAGACATGCCTTTAGTGCTGATGTTTTTACCTTCTCTGCTGTAAAACCAATGCAGCTCAGGCTGAGTGATGGACCGCAGCAAGACAAATCTGGCTCTTCTGAAAACTGCTGASTTTAAGGCAAGAGAGAAAAAAAAAGGATAATAGATTTTCAAAGTGAGGGGCCATTACTGGAGCAGCATGCAAATGATGGGTGAAGAAATAATCTGCCAGGTGTTATTGAGCCTTTGGTTAAAGGAGGGAGGGGAGGCCTCTTTCTATTCCCTCTGCACACACACCATCATGTGCACGCTGTAATTAGATATTGATTCATTTTGTCAATGACTCTTTCAAACTAGTGTCCTCCCACTGAATGCAGGGGGGAGGGGTGGGGGGCAGAGCCGTCTGAATGCATCCTGTAAGGACCAGAGGGTGATGTCTTCATGGACACTCAGACAATAACAGCAATAAAGAAATCACTGGAACGTGTTAAACCTTTTTTACCCTCCATTCACAAGCATTAAACACAAACTGTTGTTGTTGTTGTTGTTGTTGTTGTTGTTGTTGTTGTTGTTGTTGTTGTTGTTGATATCCTCCAGGTACATGAAGATTTCATATCATGTTCTTCCAAGTACAGCTGGTGTTTCTGCCACAGACAGGTCTCATGTGTCAACATTATCACCTCTTTTCCTACAGGTTACAATAACAACAATAATAATAACAACAACAACAACAACAACAATAATAATAACAATAATAATAATAACAATAACAATAACAACAACAACAATAACAACAACAACAACAACAACAATAATAATAACAATAATAATAATAACAATAACAATAACAACAACAACAATAACAACAACAACAACAACAACAATAATAATAACAATAATAATAATAACAATAACAATAACAACAACAACAATAACAACAACAACAACAACAACAATAATAATAATAATAATAATAATAACAATAACAATAACAATAATAATAATAATAACAATAATAAAAGCCACCCTCTCTGTATGGATGACCTGAAAACCTGTGCCAAAAACAACATCCATCAAACAGGTCTGCTCTCTATAAAAAGAGCTTCAGTAAAGACACTGGCAGGAAGTTTGGTCTAGATAAATGTGCTAAAGCTACTTTCAAAACAGGTAGGCTAATTAAGACCACAGACGTATACCTTGACATCAATACTACTATTAAGGAACTAGACGACACATACTGATAGGAATTAATGAGGGTGACGGGATCCAACACTCAGCAATGAAAGAAAAAAATCAAGGGGTACTTCAGAAGAGTAAGAATGATAACACAAAGTGAACTTAATGCTAACAACAGATTTGAAGCTATTAACACCTTAGCTAACCAGTACTGACACATAGTCTTAGCATCATCAACTGGAACCTAAATGACATAAAGAGACTAGACAGTAAGACAAGAAAGATATTAACAATGACAAAGATGCACCACCCAAAAGTAGATGTTGACAGACTTGCCAAGACAAACAGGATGAAGAGGCATGGTCCAACTGGAACTCACCTACAAAACTACTACYATTGGACTGGACAAGTACCTAACAACTACAGATGAAACACTTCTCCAAATACTGAAACACCACAAAAAAAAAAAAACCATAAAAAGATACGCTCCATCAGTAAGGAAGCTTCAAAATTCAGTCAACAACTTGACCTCCCTGACATAYCAAAAACAACGAATGAGGAAACAACTATCGGTAAATATGCTTGTAAAGCTAAAAAGAAGGCCAAACACCTAGCTCAACAACTACAGAAAAGCTGCGAGGAGAGAACATGGGAAGTACCCACAAAGACCTACAGAGGCCGAAGCTGACCAACACAGAACAAACCAATGGCTCAGAGCGTTGGTTTGACACCAGAAACAGAATGTCTGATTATAGCAGGACAGGACCAGAGCCTGGCTACCAGGTCCTATCACCACATCATGGTCCTATCACCACATCATGGTCCTATCACCACATCATGGTCCTATCACCACATCATGGTCCTATCACCACATCATGGTCCTATCACCACATCATGGTCCTATCACCACATCATGGTCCAATCACCACATCATGGTCCTATCATCACCACATCATGGTCCAATCACCACATCATGGTCCTATCATCACCACATCATGGTCCTATCACCACATCATGGTCCAATCACCACATCATGGTCCTATCATCACCACATC
>NW_013954768.1:6171-7520 GCF_001266775.1 Austrofundulus limnaeus
ACTTTTACCAAAGTACTTTTATGATAAGATACTTGTACTTTTACACAAGTATCACTTTGAGGTACATCAGCCACAGAGAACCCAGACGTCCCTCTGGGACGTGGATCCAGACAGAGCCAACAAACCTGACATTGTCATCAACAAGAAAAAAATGACGTACAGTATGCTAACTGACATGGAAACACCTTCAGAAGGAATCATCTCTGTGAAAATGACAAAAACTTTCATAGTATAAAGATCTGGAAAGAGAAATCAGCAGAATGTGGAACATGAAGACCCAAACAGTACCAGTGGTCATGGGAGAAACTGACCAACAGGATTCTGGACAACATGAAAACTCATGAGATCCAGAAGATTACCCTGTTGGGAACAGCACACATACTGAGGGTGTTATCCCTAAAGTTACCTAACCTGTTTTCCACCTTAAGACCATGGGTTGGTCCTGGCTCTAAAGGATGTAAACAGATATAAAAGAAACATAATAATATTAATAATGTTATTTTATTGTTTTAAGAAGACTTACTTTTGTATTGATAAAGGATTTTTCTGAGGTCCTTCAGAACATGAAGCTGCTGTCTGCAGCAGACCCTCACCTCAGCACTGTGTGGAACAGGTTAACCTCAGACCACCGTTTCAGTGCTGAACATTAAATATCAGGCTGCTGACGCAGCAGCTCTTCTGTTCAAACTGCAGGCAGCTCTTCAGGGTTCTGATGGGTCCAAACCAGCTCAGACTGATGCTTCTATCCTCTAAAACTAACCGGACACAGAGTTCTTCTGCTGGGGGTTTCAGGCAGTTGCTGAGTCAGCAGTCTGTCCCACCTCATGGTTCTCAGCCTCACGTGGCTGAAACCAACAATTGAAGCTGCGTTTTTTAAACTTTTAGTTTACTTTGAATAAAGACAGAACTCATGAATCTGAGGCGCAATAAAACTAAATATTCATGATTTATTATGTCTTAAATGTTGTTTGAATCATTTCACCTCATCTGGTCCTTCAACATCTGATGATGAAAACCATTTAGTTAACTTTAGTTTGACTGAARTTTAAGTTATTGACTTATTGACCACTTTAGTCAACAACAAAACAAAACAAAAAAAGAATTTGACCGAACCTCTCAGATGACTGAGCTTCTCAGCCCATCTCTAATGGTACGTTCAAACCGAACGTGTTTTGAGCTGCAGGAGCGGCTGATTTACATGCAAAGTCTAAGGTGGAGGTGCCTCTAGGGGTCGTGCGTCGCGTCACGTACGTTTTGGACGGCGCGCAAGGAAGGCGGAAGGGGCGCAGAGCGTTCTATTTCGTGTAAGCTCCGCCCTCTAAGGCTATCGCAGATGGGTACCCCCGCGC
>NW_013954768.1:7978-9618 GCF_001266775.1 Austrofundulus limnaeus
GAGAGAGGCCCCGGATCTGATGAAGCCAATAGGACCACATCATCCACAAAAAGCAGAGATGTGATCCTAAGGTCACCAAAACAGATCCCCTCAACACCTCGGCTGCTCCTAGAAATTCTGTCCAGAAAAGTTATGAACAGAATCGGTGACAAAGGACAACCTTGGTGGAGTCCAACTCTCACCAGAAACGAGTCAGACTTACTACCGGCAATGTGGACCAAGCTTTGGCACCAGTCCTACAGGGACCTAACAGCCCGTATCAACAGGCCTGGTACCCCATACTCCCAGAGTACCCCCCACAGGAGTCCCCGAGGGACAGGGTCGAACCACTTCTCCAAGTCCACAAAACACATGTAGACTGGTTGAACTCCCATGAACCCTCCAGGACCCTGCTGAGGGTGTAGAGCTGGTCCAGTGTTCCAGGTCCAGGACCAAAACCACACTGCTCTTCCTGAATCTGAGATTTGACTATCCAACAGACCCTCCTCTCCAGGACCCCTGAATAGACCTTRCCAGGGAGGCTCAGAAGTGTGATCCCCCTATAGTTGGAACACACTCTGTGGTCCYCCTTTTTAAATAGGGGGACCACCAYCCTGGTCTGCAAATCCAGGGGAACTGACCCTGATGTCCATGCAATGTTGTAGARTCGCATCAACCAACACAACCCCACAACGTCCAACAAATCTGGGCTGAATAATAAGGGATTTGCATTAATGCCGTCTTGAAAAGATAAAAGCATGATCGTCATGGGGAAGGTAAGGCTCAACTTTGAGATGAGGAGCCGTCACTGACAGGTGGACCTGATCCATCACCTCTCCAGGAAAAAACAGGCTGAATCCACMTTATGGAAAAGAATCCACTCCAACTCCATCAGAGATTCCTTTCAGATGATCTCAGAAGAGCCTTCATCCTCACCAGGATCATCCTCGCTTCCCCCGTCCTCACCAACACAGACACATCAAGCCAGTTAAAAACAAATAAAACAGCAACAAACAAACAAAGGAGCGAGCCTGAGAAATGTTGAGCCACACATACTGACGCCATCTTCTATAGATAGGTCAGGTTGTGTTTAGACCATCCCCCTTTCAGAGATTTTCTGCTGCTTCCTTCTGGACGTTGGTATAAAGTGCTGGCTGTGAAGACCACGAGACAGAGACTTTATTTCATAACTCAAACTGAAAAGTGTTGCTCTTACTGCTGCATACTGCATATTGGTTGAAGCTGAATGGTTCAAATATGACTGTTCTGGTTTTTCCTTTATATTTTAATGTAATTTACAGTATRTGTTGTTTGGTATGTGCACATGCTGCAAATTAATTTCCCATTGGGGACAATAAATTATCAGTCAGTTCTGCACCTACAACTCCTCCAGATATAGTCACAGCAACAGGTTGGGTCTTGCTCAGGGACACAATGGCAGTATGCACTTGGGCAAGGGTTTGAACCAGGGACACTCTGAATGTATGGCATTACATTTGTGCCATCAGCTTGAGTGTGCAAGAACACTGATTTGAGAGCAGATATCGGTCCGAAGAAACAATAATTTGAACTGTGTGTGTTTGAATCAAACACACACTCACACTGCTCCCTCCCTGCTTGCTCAACTCTCTTCCTGCTTGCTCAACTCTCTTCCTGCTTGC
>NW_013954768.1:9919-15961 GCF_001266775.1 Austrofundulus limnaeus
ACCCAAAGGGGCACTAATTCTCATCAAATAAGTTCAGATCTATATAGGCGTCAAAGAGCTGTACACCATGTTTGCTTTTCATCAGTGTAGAGATATGGTTTAAGGTTTAAGGTTCTCGGGTGGTTCTCCATTAGAAGGCTTTTAGACACTGAAAAGTCAGGTTTACATTTCCCCATTTACAGGAATGGATGAAGAATTTGGCAAGGATCAGCAGGTTGTTAAGAATGAGGTCATTTCTTCTGTCTCTGAGGGCGAGTCCAAAGATTATATCCTCTCTTTTTAAACAATGAGGTAGGAAAAGTTTTGTTGAGATCCAGTCCTGAAAGTTTTCTCAGAATAATCCAGTGTGCATACAATAGAAAAAGAAGATGGTCTGTTGTTTCAATATCGTTGTCACAAAAGGTACAGCTCTTATTGTCAAAGTAGAATCTTTGTCGTAATAGTTCCCTGGATGGAAAGATGTWATTGAGAATTTTAAAATTAACTTCTTTCGCTTTAGGACTTAAGGGGTATTTAAGGTAAGCAGTTCTCCACTTATTAACCTCTGAATCAGAAAATAAGTTTAAAATGGAGTTTCTATTTGGGCGTACAGGAAATATATAAGTAGTTAGATGCTGACGCATTCGTTTGTTAGAGTTACTTTTGTCCAAAAGGTTAACTCCGTACAGCTGAAGTGCAGGTAATTGGAGGTTAGCTGACTGAATACTTGTATTTTGAACCAGATATTTGACTGGAGCGTAAACAGGACAGTCTGTTATAACGTGTAGCTTGAGGATATGATTCAATAAAAAAGTGTTTTTCCCCCTTTTCTTTTTTTTACCACTGTAACAGGAAGATGCCATGAACAGACAACAAATAATTTGTAGTCTCAGAAGGGAGATGAAGCTTTGGTCACCTTGCCATCGATCACTGCGACATGGCCTCTGTAGAAGGCCATCTTACCCTGAGATCTGGCTTTAGGAATCTTCAGCCACAGTTCTTCTCTTGCCAGCCGGTCTTCTTTTATGAAATCTTGAGCAAAGCGGAGACCTTGTTCTTTGCATACTGCTGAATCTTTCGTCACTTTCCAGACTGTGTCTCGATGGCGCTTCCTAGTGAACTGTAGGATGACCTGGTGGGACCTTCCCTCTTCTTTTCTTCCCAGTCGGTGGATTGTGTCGATCACATCTTCTGCCTGGTCTGACCATTGTGGTAATATTTTTGAGAGAAGCTGAGATTTTCTCCTTCTTGCTCTTTRAGGCCCGACAGCCTCAGGTTCCAGCGACGCTTGTACCTTTCAGCCTCTAGGAGTTTTTCCTTCAGAGTACTKTTTTCTTTATTCAGTGCAGCAAACTTCAGTTCAAGGTTTTCCAATGTAGATTTACATTCAGTAATACCGAATGTGTTCTGCTCCACTTGGAGTGTAATGTGGGCAAACATATCTGAGTTTTCTTTCAGTTGTTTTCCAAAGTYATCCACCTTGCTATCCAAACTTTTAATGGCTGCTAATACTGCAGCTAAAGAGACTTCATTTTCAGGGGCTTGTTTTTTAGCAGGTGGGGTCTTAGTTGGAGTATTTAGCTGTCGTCTTGTACCAGTGGCATTTTTTGACGTCTCCATCGGTGTTTCGGCGCTATCCACAGCCACATAGTTATGCATATTTAGCTTAGCAGCATTAGCGTTAGCATTCTTCAGAGAAGGAAAATCTTTCTCTTTAACGGCAGACATCTTTCATAAAAACTTTTTTTGTCCTTACTTCAGACCGTGGATGTTTGGGTCAACCTTCTGGATGAAACGATGCACCAAGGGCCGGTTTATGTAACTGGTTCGGGGCTGCACGAGTGGAGCTCAGTAAAACACGTGTGCCCACATCACCATGTTCGCTCGACTCAGAGCAGAGGGGAAGCTGAGAGGAGGGAGGGGGCCACAGGAGCAAAGGTAAAAATGGGGGGGGGGGTGTAAACATGTGTGTGATTTGAAAGCACATTGTTCAAATTATTGTTTGCTCATATTGATGTCTGATTTCAAATCAGTGTTAGTGTGCGCTCAGACTGGTGGCACAAATGTAACACCATATATTTACAAGACCTKTCAGCTCTACACCACTTCAACACTTGGAACAGTTTCTAATAGAACCGAACATTCAGACCCATTCAGGAGCCCTGACTCTAATCTGAGSTTTTTAACTCTTGTTTGTAATATTTGGAATAGTTTAGTGATTTATTTTTGTCTCACTTCAGCCTCCAGAGGAGTCAGATGTGCTTTTTTACCTCCTCCTACCCTGTTTGCTGCTCTTTCAAGCCTTTTTCCAACCTGCCACTGGTTAAATAAAAGAGAAATAAAATAAAAAAAAACACAACTGGGCTGGAAGGTGGCAGATGATGTGTATTTATCATTTAATTTTATTACTGAACAAAATTATTGTCCTTTTTTCTCTGCCAGCACTGAACATAAGAYTTTATGACATTAGATATTTAACAGGTTATTTAAAGCATACAGAAGTTAATGATGGAAAGACAGTATTTGGACATAAATACTGGCTAAGGTACTAAAGCATGTGGTCTCATTGCAACTACACAGCATTTTACCAGACAAATAAAGAAAACAACAGAGCATATACATGTGTCTGAGTAAAACTTATAACAGTGTTGAGTATATACTGTCCACTCTTTAGTCCCTGTGTTTTTGTGTCAGCCTCTGCAGACGCTCTGCTCTCTGTTGAACCTGTGACTAACTGTTAAAAAAAGAACCTGTGACTAACTGTTAAAAAAAGAACCTGTGACTAACTGGTGTTTTAAAATCTGCCTGCTGTGGCCCTAAGAAGATGGCTCTGAATAAATAAACTTCATTAATAAATGTAGCTAAAACCTACAAAAACACTGTGAGAAAACACTTAAAACACACACAGCACAGTTTCTCCTGAGCGTTTGGATCTATGGGCAGCACGGTGGATCAGCGGTTAGCACCGTTACCTCACATTATAAAAGTCCTGGGTTTGAGCCAGGCTTTGGACCTGGAGTCTTTTATTTTGGAGGTTTGAACCATGGTTTGGACCTGGAATCTTTTATTTTGGAGGTTTGAGCCATGGTTTGGACCCGGAGTCTTTTAATTTTGGAGGTTTGAGCCATATTTTTAGACCTGGAGTCTTTTATTTTGGAGGTTTGAGCCATGTTTTGGACCTGGAGTCTTTTATTTTGGAGTTTTGAGCCATATTTACAACCTGCAGTCTTTTATTTTGGCAGTTTGAGCCATGGTTTGGACCTGGAGTCTTTTATTTTTTAGGTTTGAGCCATGGTTTGAACCTGGAGTCTTTTATTTTGGAGTTTTGAGCCATAGTTTTAGACCTGGAGTCTTTTATTTTGGAGGTTAGAGTCATGGTTTGGACCTGCAGTCTTTTATTTTGGAGTTTTGAGCCATAGTTTGGATCTGGATTCTTTTATTTTGAAAGTTTGAGCCATGGTTTGGACCTGGAGTCTTTTATTTTGGAGGTTTGAGCCATATTTTGAACCTGGAGTCTTTTATTTTGGAGGTTTGAGCCATGGCTTGGACCTGGACTCTTATTTTGGAGTTTTTCTCCGGGTTCATGCGGTGGTTCATGAGATCTTTTAGTTACAGACAGACAGGCTCTGTAGGTTGGTTTTTACTGGGTCTTATTTTAGAGCTGCCTCTGTTCCATTCCCTCTCAAATAATTTATTTTAAATCTTCAGTGAGCATGTAATTATCCATGAATTCAAACGGGAGAGGAGCCTCCGTCCAATTTAAGCATCTTAAGTGCTGTAACTATTTGTCTGATCCATTCCTGGACTCTGAAGGTTGGAGGGTGCTTTGAAATTCCCACTTCTCATCTTCCCTGCCTTTTACACACACTCTCCACATTTCTTTCCTCTTTTATTCACCATTAATTCTGTTAGATTTTGTTGGAGAATGCGGGCGAATGAAACCGCAGAGAGTTGCCGAGCAAAACGCTGAAGGACAAAAATAAAGATTAATGATCCAGTGGGGCCAGTTGGTAGGGTAAAAATTAAAAAACAGAAAGGCTCTTTAAACAGACGTTGTCCAAACGTACTGAAGCACTCAGACATGTGGCGTGAGGAGCAGATAATGTAGTCAGTCTTTACCTGCGGGACATTAATCCTGCTACATGATTAATTATGTAAACAGTGTTATCAGTAAACCATGCTTAAGGATTGCTATGGAGGGACATTTGGATTCTGTTAGCATCACCTTGTTTCCTCTCATCAGAGGAGAGATAACAGCCAAAAACAGGTTACACCATCCTGACAACKCTGAATGAGAGCAATCATTACCTGGTACTTAATGATGTGTACCAGGTTAGTACTCTGTGTAGCAAAGAAGTACCACGCATGTGTCCTGATGAACCCAGGTAGAAAAGTCTAATAAGGTTCAGTCCGCTCCTCTGGACGGGTTCTTTGTTGAAATGTTTGATCTTTGGTCCAAAAGACTTCTTCAGTCTGAGGAGTTGCAGGTAAACTCAGTCTTATTGAACAAAGCATCAGAGGACTGAAAAATACACAGACTTCTTCAAGACCTGGATCTGAGAGACTGGTAACCACACAAGAAACTAACAGACTGACCAAACCTGAATGTGGTCCCAGGACCACTCAACAACAACAAACAGAAGGTCGGAGAACCAGGTTGACTTGTTAATGCACAGACAACCAGAAGAAGAACTAATCAGGCACACCTGGACAGAGGGAGCAGGACCCGACCAGGACCCGGGTGGAACCAAAACACATGAAGGACAGGCTGAAGGCACAGGAACCACAGGGGAATAAGAAAACACTAACATCAGATACACGCTGTGACATTTTCCTACAACATTATTCTTTTTGGTCGGTTATGCAATTTAGAAGAAGCATCATTTAGCAACGCAGAAACAAGTCAGTACTTGCTAACTGTAGAGTTGACAACATTCAATGTGTTTGAGGACTGAATGAAGACAGCTCTGGTGGAGAGAGTAAAAAGGGCAGGACTGAGTACACAGCCCTGTGGGACTCCTCTGGTCAGCACTGTGGTGAACCATGTTAGGTTCCCTGTTCTGACATTCTGTGGTCTGTTGATTAATTCATACAGCTCACAGTCATGTTTTATTCTCTCCACACTGACACATTGCTCATTCTTTAGTTGTACAATTTTAGCCTCAAACCCAGGCAGATGTAAGACTTACTGTCTGATGCAGATATGTTTGGAATCATGTYTGAATGATCCCAGTCCTCTGAATCACTAAACACTGAATCAGGACCCAGGAAGAAGAGGTCTAAATGAACCTAAATTCTTTATGTCCTCTAGCAGACAGAGTCTGAGTAACACTGAAAAACAAAACAGCAGAATCAGCAGAAATAATCTGGTCCCTGCTCTGGGTTCCTATCCCTCTCCTGTGCTCAGGAGGTCTGGATTCTGACCCAAAGAACCAGGTTCTAGATATAAACGGCTGAAGTGAGCTTCTTTGCAGGGTGGCTCAGCCTCAGAGTACGGGTGTAGAGCTCCATCGTCTGGGGCAGACCCARAACTCTCTGGAGGGATTATAATCCTCTCTAGTCTGGTAATACCAGGGGGTCCCCCAGGAGGAGCTGGAGAGTCTCTGTGGGAACAGAAAGGTCTGGGTTTCTGTCCAAGAACTGTTCCTCCATGACCTGACTAAAYATAAGAGGTAGAGATGGAGTTTGATTAAAATTTACACTGTATGTTTGAGATGGAAATATCAAAGCTCAATTAAATCTGTTTGTCAGTTAAACTCCAGCTCTTTCTGTTTATAATACATGTCTTTCAGCTGCTGGTAGAAAACAGAAAGAGAATTATTAAAAATCAGATTTTTAAATGAAAACTTTATAACATGTCAGTAAGTCTGTTTGAGTTTAGAGTCCTTGTTGAGTCTGTAATGATTCCTGCCCTCACTGTCCTGTTAGAGCCACTCTGCTGAGGAAACTGGGATGGGTCAAATCTGTAGAACGTTGCACAATAACTGACCAGTCCCATCTGTCAACACTGACCAGTCCCATCTGTTAACACTGACCAGTCCCATCTGTCAACACTGACCAGTC
>NW_013954768.1:16981-19407 GCF_001266775.1 Austrofundulus limnaeus
ACACTGACCAGTCCCATCTGTCAACACTGACCAGTCACATCTGTTAACACTGACCAGTCCCATCTGTTAACACTGACCAGTCCCATCTGTCAACACTGACCAGTCACATCTGTTAACACTGACCAGTCCCATCTGTCAACACTGACCAGTCCCATCTGTCAACACTGACCAGTCACATCTGTTAACACTGACCAGTCCCATCTGTCAACACTGACCAGTCCCATCTGTCAACACTGACCAGTCACATCTGTTAACACTGACCAGTCCCATCTGTCAACACTGACCAGTCCCATCTGTCAACACTGACCAGTCACATCTGTTAACACTGACCAGTCACATCTGTTAACACTGACCAGTCCCATCTGACAACACTGACCAGTCACATCTGTTAACACTGACCAGTCCCATCTGTCAACACCAGATACTGTGATGACTGTTAGCTGCTATACAGGAGGCTTCAGGGTTAGTATTAGTATCTATTCATCCATCCATCCATCTATTCATCCATTAACTGTCCATCCATCCATCCATCCATCCATCCATCCATCCATCCATCCATCCATCCATCAACCATCCATCAACTGTCCATCCATCCATCCATTGATCCTTGGTTTGGATCATATGGTATGTCAGTAAAAATATGCCATCATCATGTGACGGCCCTGCTGCTGAGATTATTGCAGCCAGCTGCCACCTGTTTTGTATAATTGTGCTTCTYACTAGGTCTTCTGTAGGGGGTGTGGCCTTGGCACCTCTTAAGTGCGCACCTGGTGGTGTGTCAAGAAGTCGAASCCGAAGTTGAGTGCTGAGTAGTGCTGGAGGTGAGTCGGTTGAAGTCGGCCGAGGTGGTGAGCAGCATACAGTGCAGGTGTGGAGTCAGCTCACAGTTCAGCCTGAGRCATTTTGGTGTTATCGCCCCCTGCCTCTCGGACTAGGCACTGCGCTAAACACCCACACCTACACTGAGTTGGTCATCATCATCCTCCAGGCTTTATAAGGAAGTGCTGGAGTTCATCTCGTCGCTGAAGCRTCGCCTCTGTTGGGTATGACCTCAGCCTGCTACYTGTTGTCTCCTAGAGAAATAATCTTACCTCTGTACCTGTTTCCTACTTGTTTTCAGAAGCGACCTCCAGCACGTTAATTCCTGCCTTGGAACCCGAGCCAAACTCACCTGGATCACATGCATTGCCTCCCACGTAATCCTGTAAATAAATCTGCATCTGTAAAATACTCACATGTGGAACCTCACCTGTCGGACCTCCTCCTCCAAGTTTCATCTCCTTCWCCAGCCCGTAAGCCTCATCCTCAACTTCTTACCTGCTCAAAACCAAACTGGAAAATCTGCCTGTTATTCACCTCTGCAAMAACTCTGTTTCAGGTCCCGTCCCCAGATCCCAGCACCATTGTAAATAAAATCACTTACTTTTTATATTCTCTGTCTCAGCCTCTGTTYATCATTAGTATCTGCTCACGTCGACCTCCACCTGAAAACCTGAYACAGCCAGAGGAGCTGTGGTAAGTTATGCAGTTTTCTTTGTGTTTTTTCGGAATGTAGTTGGAAATAATGTGTAGTAGTTGGATCATATAGCGCTGGTTCTCTTGTCCACAGAAGATTGAGCAATAACTAACCATATTTATAAAATTTTTACAGTCAGGAGGAAGCAGGCATCACTGAGAAGAGCCAGCCACCCAGCACTTCAGCTGAGCCAACTTCTTCCAGGTGAGAATTCATTTGGTTTACAGTTATGGTTACAAAGTAAACATGATGCATCATCACAATRTTAGTGTTGTAATCCTAAGCTTATTATAATTCAGTGTTAAATGTTACTCTCATTTTTCACATGTTGTTCAGATAAATAGTCTTCAGCATTTTGTCTGTTTCTGCAGTGATGAGGGGTCTGATGATGAGGAAGAATATCGGCCACCTTCTCGTCAGCCATGTTCCTCCACTACTAAAGCTTCAGCCAAAAGACCAAGGAGCAGCTCATCCAAGTCGACCAATAGATGGAAGAAAGGACCAAGGCGGGTGAGTCGGGCTACACCTCCCCTTGGTGATGATGAGGAGAGGTGGCACTCACGTAGCGAGCCTGACACTGAGCCACAGACTCCTACCTTTTCCCCACGACATCCACCAGGACCCCAAGTTGACCCTACAAAATCATGGTCGCCACTCAGCCTTATTCAAGCTGTTTTTTAGTATGAGCACAATCCGCAACATCATTCACAACACCAATTGCAATGCGGAAAAACTAATTTCAGCTGGAAAAAAATTCAAATGGTCCCCACTAACAGTCAAGGACTTTTATGTCTTCTTAGCCAACATCGTTTACGCTGGAATAGTCCAAGTCCCCTCTAGAGCTGACCTATGGAGAACAATGTGGCCATATAACCACCCATTTCCCCGTGAGTGCATGACCCGTGAAAGG
>NW_013954768.1:20298-21719 GCF_001266775.1 Austrofundulus limnaeus
CGCTAGCAGCCTCGCACCGAGGACCTATCCACGTCATCATTTACCCAGAATGCTTTGTGTGTAAATAAAATGGCTCCGTCCATGTTAAAATAGATTTTTAAAAATGATAAAAGCTAAACAGCCTACAGTATTTTTACAGTCTTTATTTTACAGTTAAATATATGTTTATCATATAAAGTTTAATGTTACAACTAATCATGGATCCTTTAATAACATCAGACTGAAGGACAACATACCAGGAGCTGAAGACCCCAGGACCACCTCACAGGTCTGTGTCCAGAAGACCTGAGTCCTGGGAACAGCTGAGAGACTGAAGAGGACCCTCAGACCTCTGGTAGAGTCTGAAGTGAAGAGCTCTTCAAAAATAAACAGAAATTCATGTATCTAGTTTGGTTTTAGTTTTATAAACATAAATACAAATGTGAATTTAATAAATTCTTGTATCTGTCTTCAGTTTTTAGGCTGTCATTCCTCGAGCATCAGAATATTATTATCATTATTATTATTCTGAGTCAGCTGCATGAAACCAAAACAAGAAATCTGCAGAAAAACTGTCACTTTGTTTGGAAAAAACAAGGTTCCCAAGAGACAGCTGGAGAGCAGGGTTGAAACAACTGTCAGACTAATAACTTTACTGACACGGATTAATGTGGACTTCCTCAGGTTTCTGCAAACTCTTAACATTTTATCAGTTTTAACATAAACTATAGTAAAACTTTTACAAATAAATGTTTATTTATGATGTTAAAACTTTACAGAAGTTGAAGTTTTCCTCACAGATGTTTATTTGTTTAAAGAAAGCTGCTCTGTCTGGGACATGACTGTCCACTGGACCAGCCGAACATCTGTGTTCAATCATTATAACATCCTAACATTAAGGCTTAAACTGAGTTTTTATTCTGATCCTAACATTTATCAAGTAGTGATGTGGTGAGAMATGTCTTTACTGAAGTATAAATGTGTTCTTTACAGAGTTACAAGGGTATTAAAATACAGTTTTACCATCAGATGCTCCATGWAGGGTACACACCTCTTATAATAAAAGTTACGAGGAAATTTTCACAAGTTGTCTTTTTTTCAGGAATTACTTCTTTATGCAAATGAAAAACACAATAAGATGGGCGTGGCTCAGTGACTAGTTTGATCTAAGAATAAATGTTATTTAWTTACAGACTCAACATAAATCACTAATGTACAGCTTAATGTGGAAAATCAGATTTCTCAAAAAGAGTTTAACAACTAACTTTTAGGTTTAGATGTTAATAAACCTTTTGTTTGTGGCACTTTTCTTAAGTTTTGGCAGGTTAAAGAGGAAGAAATGGAGGAAGAGGATTAATTAGTTTTAACTTTAGCAGTGGTTCCCAAAGTTGGGGTCGGGACCCAAAGTGGGGTCCTGAAACATCAAGGTGGGGTCCTGAAAC
>NW_013954768.1:22719-24858 GCF_001266775.1 Austrofundulus limnaeus
GTAACATATTTAAACTTAAAAATACAGTATATAAACAGTTACTGTGGTTTCACAGATAAAGTACAGAGGTTTACATCAAACACAATAAAACATTGAAATATTATTTTTGTCACCGTCTGTCTGTACGGGTGTTTTATTTTGGTAACTCTTCTGGTTTTCTGTTTACCTGCTCCTGCCTGTCTTTGCTCTAGCCCCGCCCACTCTCACCTGCTCCTCATGTTTCTCTCCCAGGTGTTTCCTGTTATAGCTCATTAGTTCTCCTTTATGTTCTGTCCTGTGGCCTCAGTCTGTGTCAGAGCGTTGTTTGTTTGTCAGCCATGATGACCATAGCCTGTGCTTTTTCTCATGCCAAGTTGTGGAATCTTTGTTTTGGTATTTTGCTGCCTCGACAGCCTTTTTCTTTTGTAAACAAATCCTTTTGCATCTTTTTGCCCAGATCATTTTTCAGTTCTGCACTTGGGGTTGAAACATTGATAAAATKATGAATAAAAGAYGATTATTCTGTTYATTATCAGATTAATAATAAGAAAATGTCTCTTTAAAGGATTCTGAGGTCAAAGACAGGTGGRACATTTATTCCTCCTTGAGGTGGTCACCAGGAGGCAGTGTCGTGTCATCAGTACCTGGTTCTTCTTTGATTTTGCTGCAGTGCATCTTGGTACTTCCTGTAGTGGATTGTGCAGACTTGGTACTTCCTGTAGTGGATTGTGCAGACCTGGGCCCTGTCCCAACACCCACCCTCGTTCAAATGTGTGTTCATGTCGAAGGGTTTGAGTGCGTAGTGTGTCTCATAATCTCCACATCTGCCCTTAGCCCCGCCCATTTAGGGTACTATTTCTGCCCTTCCATGAAGTCTGCATATTTGCGGACTTCAGCGAATTGTATTACCCACAATTCATTGCTGCGTGTGACGTCTGCTGAAACATGGAAGTGGTGCCAGCTGCATCTGCAACGACAAGGTCAGTGTTGAAATGTAAAGTATTGAAATAATTACTGTTTGACTTTACTGTACGACYAAAGCCCTATTCTGAGGGGATTAGTTTGACCTGGGGACCACATGCAGTTTGTAATAATTACAGAGATTATCTGTGTTGTTAATCCCGTGAGAATCAGCCATGTCAGTGATTTGTAAAGTAAAAACTGCCCTGCAAATTACCTGCTATATTTCACTGAACCCTGAGGTCCTGTGATAACACTGACCCAGTGTGAACAGGCMTCTCTGTGAWTTGGACAGGAAWGACTGAATCCCACAGGTAATTGGGCAGTTTTGGTTTTCTTGGTGCGTTTTTATTTACTTTTGGTGAAGAACGGAGGCTGGATTGGAGTGCACTGAAAACCATTTGGGTCCCGGGCTGGAAAAAATGACACATTACGTGCTCCATAAAAAAAGAGTCTGACGAGAGGGAGAAAAACCAGATGCAAATGGTGTCTCAGTGTACGGTAAGAATGTGTTTTATCTGTTTGTAGCCTTCTGGCTGACGCTGAGTGTGGAGCGGTGGCCGTAGCGCAGCAGACTCGCTCTTTGGTTAGCTGACGTGCACACTGTGAAGGTGTTCATGTCAACCCCTTTGGATGTTTACCTTTAAAACCCTGAACTATCCACTGCTCAACCAAAAACCTCTAAACCCCCAACAGAGAGTGGGCAAAAAGTGTGCGTTTGTCAGATTACAATTTATGTTTGATGGGCCAAACTGACGTTAGCTTTAGCATTTCCCATAGAAAACTCAATGCAATGAGCTAGCGTGGCCTGCTAGCACTTTTTAGCTCAGTTTTGCTTTAGCATAGCAAATATTTTCATAAGCTCACTGCATTTCTGCCATGAATAAGAAAGAAGGTTAGTCTTCCTCTCTGAAGGCAGCTCACACGTCCGAGTCAAAAGAGACCCCCAGTTTGGAGAAAAAGGCAGCTTCCCAGCTGGGAAAAGGAAAAAATGAAAATCTCCAGCCTCTCTGTTGGTTCTGTGCATCTCTTGGCTCGGATCAGCTAGCTGCCCCCGGAAGANCCAAAGCCATTTCTAAAGGCCTTTTACTCAGCCACTGTTAGAGATATTGACATGAAAACTTAGGTACTGATAGCTGAGAGCATGCTCTACAACATATTGAAGCATCAAGAAACTTCAATATTTGTGGCCACAGTTAT
>NW_013954769.1:0-346 GCF_001266775.1 Austrofundulus limnaeus
CAGCTGTAAGACCTGAATGTATCTATAAGACCTGAACACATCTGTAAAACCTGAACACATCTGTAACACCTGAACACAGCTGTAAGACCTGAATGTATCTATAAGACCTGAACACATCTGTAAAACCTGAACACATCTGTAACACCTGAACACAGCTGTAAGACCTGAACACAGCTGTAAGACCTGAACACAGCTGTAAGACCTGAATGTATCTATAAGACCTGAACACAGCTGTAAGACCTGAACACATCTGTAAGACCTGAACACAGCTGTAAGACCTGAACACATCTGTAAAACCTGAACACATCTGTAAAACCTGAACACATCTGTAAAACCTGAACACATC
>NW_013954769.1:5445-6168 GCF_001266775.1 Austrofundulus limnaeus
AGACTGGACCCAAAGACAGACCTGAGGCCACCCCCCAAGACAGACCTGGGGACAGACCTGAGGCCGACCCCAAAGACAGACCTGAGACTGGACCCAAAGACAGACCTGAGGCCACCCCCCAAGACAGACCTGGGGACAGACCTGAGGCCGACCCCAAAGACAGACCTGAGACTGGACCCAAAGACAGACCTGAGGCCGACCCCTGAGACAGACCTGAGACTGGACCCAAAGACAGACCGGGGGACAGACCTGAGACTTGACCCAAAGACAGACTGGGGGACAGACCTGAGACTGGACCCAAAGACAGACCTGAGGACAGAGCTGAGGCCGACCCCTAAGACAGACCTGAGACTGGACCCAAAGACAGACCGGGGGACAGACCTGAGACTGGACCCATAGACAGACCTGAGGCCGACCCCATAGACAGATCTGAGGCCGACCCCATAGCCAGACCTGAGACTGGACCCAAAGACCTATCTGAGGCCGACCCCTAAGACAGACCTGAAACTGGACCCAAAGACAGACCTGAGGCCGACCCCTAAGACAGACCTGGGGAGAGACCTGAGACTGGACCCAAACACAGACCTGGGGACAGACCTGAGACTGGACCCAAAGACAGACCAGAGGCTGCCCCCACAGACAGACCTGAGGCTGCCCCCCCCAAGACAAACCTGAGACTGGACCCAAAGACAGACCTGAGACTGGACCCAAAGACAGACCTGG
>NW_013954769.1:7192-9374 GCF_001266775.1 Austrofundulus limnaeus
CACGACACTCCGCCCACACCTGGTCCAGAACCACGACACTCCGCCCACACCTGGTCCAGAACCACGACACTCCGCCCACACCTGGTCCAGAACCACGACACTCCGCCCACACCTGGTCCAGAACCACGACACTCCGCCCACACCTGGTCCAGAACCATGACACTCCGCCCACACCTGGTCCAGAACCACGACACTCCGCCCACACCTGGTCCAGAACCACGACACTCCGCCCACACCTGATCCAGAACCACGACACTCCGCCCACACCTGGTCCAGAACCATGACACTCCGCCCACACCTGGTCCAGAACCACGAAGCTCCGCCCACACCTGGTCCAGAACCACGATGCTCTGCCCACACCTGATCCAGAACCACGATGCTCCGCCCACACCTGGTCCAGAACCATGATGCTCCGCCCACACCTGATCCAGAACCACGACGCTCCGCCCACACCCGATCCAGTACCACGAAGCTCCGCCCACACCTGGTCCAGAACCACGACGCTCCGCCCACACCTGGTCCAGAACCGGTCCGTTTGATGAATCCGGACAGATCAATAATGAACATCAGGCGATTCTGATCAATACTTTAATTTTAATGATAATAAAGGTTCTGACAGAGACCGTTCCGTCACAGGGCACTTCCTGTCATGTGACCTATGTTGTGTGTTCATGTGTCACAGTGGAAACAGGAATCATGTGACTCTTTGGTTTAAGCCCCGCCCTCATGAGAACAAACTAAACATGGCAGAACTGATGAACAGAAACCGAACATTAAACGATGAAAACAACCTGAACAGGTGGAAATGCAACCCTTTCAAAATAAAACATCTCTCTGAAAATTGTTTTTATTCTTTACTGTTTGTTTGAGCGGAAGATGAGGAGGAGGAGGATGAAGAGGAGCGAGGAGGAGAAAAGATCTCAGTCAGAGTCGTRTGTCTAATGCTCCTCCTGGTCGCGGAGGAGGAGGAGGAGGAGCAGCTAGTGGTAGTTCTGGCAGATTTGCTGGAACCTCTTCCAGGTGTGTTAGAAAGCCCCGCCCCCTCCTTCCCTCCTTTGTGGTGGCGCAGCAGGTAGGCGTTGGAGGAGTCTTTCCTCCTGTCGGTGGCTCTCTGTCTCTCCTCCTGATCCAGCTGCTTCTGCAGGAGCAGAGCCAGTTGGCGGTCCTCCTCCTCCTGCCGCTGCCTCACCTGTAGCTCCGCCTCCCATTCAGTCCCAAGCCCCGCCTCCAGAGGAGAGGAGGAAGGGAACATCAAGGTCCGTTTGGTGGTGGACTCTTGTTCCTCGGCTGTGTCCAGCTCAGAGCTCTTCCTCTTCGCTGATGAAGATCTGATCAGCTGATCCTTGTCCGTCTGTGGGCGAGGCCTGTCCACTTGAAGCTCCGCCTCCAGGAAGAGGATGTTCTCCTGAAACAGGAAGTTAAAGGAGTGARGTCACTGCGCTGCGTCAGCTGATGGGTTTCTGTCGAGGGTTAAACTGACCTTGTTGAAGACGAAGCTGGAGGTGCAGATGGGCTGAGGAGCTCGAGGACACAGAAARCTGAAAACAAACAAACAAGTAAACAACAACAAACTGTCACTTCCTGTCACCTGTCAGGTAGAATAAACCCGGTCTGGGTTTCGGACCTGTCCATGTTTCCCACCACCACCCCTGTCTTCTTGGCCGGAGTGACGATGGAGACATGAAGGACTTCCTGCGAGTTCTGTGGAAGGAGGAGGAGTTAAGACAAGCCATGAAAGGTGACATCATGATGACATCATCACGCACTGACCAGCTGGTTGCTGAGCTGTCGGGCCAGCTGCTCGTCCTCYTCCTTACTCCTCCTCTCCTCCTGTAGCAGCTCCTCTTCCTCCATCAGCAGCTTCTGGATCAGCTCCTCACTGGCTCGCTTCTCCTCTTCGTCCTGCGCCCGTCGCTCCTCCATCAGCTGAGGACCACATCATCATCATCATCATCGTAATCATCATCATCATCGTAATCAGCTGACCTGGACCCAGCTACGGTTCTGATCCAACTGGAGCAGATACAGTTTTACTGAGACTCATCAAACCCCGCCCCCACTGAGCTTACCTTAGTCACCTCATCCTCGTACTCCTGCCGCAGCTCTCCAGGACGGCTGACCCTGGGACCACCAGACACTGGACACACACACACACACACACACACACACACACACACACACA